>NW_027663423.1:0-10000 GCF_963989245.1 Nansenia antarctica
AGGGGGGGAGGCTGCATGCCAGACGAGGGTCTCAGCTGAATAAAAGGTGGTGTGATCGGTCTTACAAGCAGAGGGAGGAGGGGGGAGGGAGGGAAGGAGGGAGGGAGGAGGGAGGAGGGAGGGGAGGGAGTGGGAAGGAAGGTGGGGGGTGGGGGGTGCAGTCATTACCCAGATGTCTCAGATGGGGCTGATTTAGGCCAGAGCATGGACGATTACTCCCCCACCCCCCTCCCCTCCCTTTTTCCTGTCTGACGCTACACTCTAGTCACCCCTCGGTAAACGGAAGCGGTGTCGGATGCAGCGGTCCTCTCCACTCTCTCTCTCTGCCCTTTCAACAGGCCGACTCAGGATCAGCTCCCAGCCCCTAGCCACGAGCCCCACGATCACTAGAGAGAGAGAGAGAGAGAGAGAGAGAGGGACACAGAGGGACAGAGAGAGAGAGGGGGGGGACAGAGAGAGAGAGAGAGAGGGAGAGAGAGGGGCATATAGAGTGAGAGTGAGAGAGAGAGAGAGAGAGGGGGAGATAGAGGGGGAGAGAGAGAGAGGGGGGAGAGAGGGAGAGAGAGAGAGGGGGGGGATAGAGGGAGAGAGAGAGGGGGGGATAGAGGGAGAGAGAGAGAAATGAGTGTGAAATCCTCAGATCACTCTGATCACAACATGTCACGTCAGAGAGAGAGAGAGAGAGAGAGAGAGAGAGAGAGAGAGAGAGAGAGAGAGAGCGGCAACACACACTGAAAGAGCCAGGCATTCTCTCTGCGTCAGTCTCTGACCATGTAGGGCCTAAATAAGCGACCGTCACATCTGCCAACGCTTTGACTTGACCACATGTCTTTCACTCTCTGTGCTTAAGAATATCTGATGTCGCGTGGACGGTCGTCTCTCTCTCTCTCTCTCTCTCTCTCTCTCTCTCTCTCCTCTCTTCTCTCTCTCTCTCTCTCCCTGTCTCTCTCTCTCAGAAAGTGCCGGGGGGTTCAGGGAAGATGACAGGACCAGAAGCCACTTCAGACTGACCCGCTTTCACTCCACACACACAGACACACACGCACACACGCATAGACACACACAGACACACACACACACACATAGACACAGACACACACACACACACACACGTATCTGATCTGAGACCAGGCCTTGGAGGAGTTCTGTCGGCCTGATCAAGGAGAGCGAGTCAGGCTGGTGGTTTTAGATGGACTAACCCCTGATCTGATCTGATCATGACATCATCTGATATGTTCCTCTCTCTCTCTCTCCCTCTCTCTCTCCCTCTCTCTCTCTCTCTCCCTCTCTCTCTCTCCCTCCCTCTCTCTCTCTCCCTCTCTCTCTCCCTCTCTCTCTCTCTCCCTCTCTCTCTCTCTCTCCCTCCCCCCTCTCTCTCTCTCCCTCCCTCTCTCTCTCTCCCTCTCTCTCTCTCTCTTCTCTCTCTCCCTCTCTCTCTCTCTCTCTCTCTCTCTCCAGGTCAGTCACAGCTGAAACATCTCAGCTAAAAAAAGCCGTGTTCTTCTTCCAAGCCTTTGTAGCTGTGTTTACATGACTAACACGACTGAGATCATACTATACTGTTTCCTCAGTGGTGGGTGTGTATTTTAGGCCTTCAATGACGTCCTCCTGCAATTAAACCTGCCTTTGGATAACCTCACCATGACACTAGTGCAGTGGTTCTCAAACCTCTCCTCGGGGACCCCCAGCCGCTTCCACATATTTGATCTGTTCCACCACCAGCAGCACACCTGATTCAACTAATCAAGTACAAAGTAATTATGATTTGAACTTGATTAGTTGAATCAGGTGTGCTGGTGGTGGAACAGATCAAATGTGTGGAGCGGCTGGGGGTCCCCGAGGAGAGGTTTGAGAACCACTGCGACTACAGCTATTAGACTATTGTCATTGCACACGACTACCCCATATCCACAGTGACAGTAGCATGAAAGTTAAGCGGGGGTCATCAAACCTGACAGCAATGTCACCCATGGTTTTTCTGGTACTTAATTCCGCAAAACACTTATAACATAAACAGACATTACTAACAATTTACAAGCTAACAACATTGAATAAACATGCATAACACTTGCATAGGACATCTACAACTTAATAATATAACTGTCGAAGTCTGAACACAATGCATGCTGGGAAACAGGACGGCACAATGCTCACTGTGTAGCCCCATGGTCACAATACGTTTTAATGCGTTTTAGGGCTGAAATCGTTGACTCATGCTCCTTGACGGCTAGGCCAGCTAGAAGGCTATGGCGTGTCAAACAATACGCCCAATGTAGCAAACTAGAAATCGGATTGGTTAACACTAGAACAGCCATGGGCTGCATGGTTGCAACAGCCAACAATGTTTTATACCTTTGCACTCGATCAAATCGACTTTTCCTAAATGTGTGCGTTCTACCACACCAGTATCCTTACATTTTCAAAAATCACATCAGGCTAAGCTAGTATGAAGCTATTTCACAGTTTTTCTGTGTCGGAGGCCTTGGTTGGCCCTGCCTTTGTGTGTCTTTTGACTCCTTTCCTTCTGGACAATTCCTAAGTCATGACTCAAAAGTGTCAGACCATGAGCTGCAGTTTCAGTTAAACGGTTTTTGGAGCCTATAATAAACTATAAAACAGATCAGTAATATTATATAAAGGAATATTGTAATACACGTTGGAGAATTGGATAGAGAGGCTACGCTCCATCCGATACTCCAAACAATCCGACATGTACATTATCTCAACACTGTTGAAAGGCCTACTCTGGAATTTCATACGGAAAGGAAGGAATTTGTCACTGGATCCTATGGAAGCATATAGCTGACTAAATTCAAATGCCAATGCGATATGAGATTGCAATTGCATGTTCCACTTTTGCATGCATTCTTTCAGACAAGCGGTGCTGCGAGCAGCAGCGGGTGAACTCCCGGTTCATTGAGTTTACGGTTAAAAGCATATCTTCTCGGGTGTCATTGCGGTGGTTACGGGCTCAAAATGACCTTATACCGATGGTGAAGTTAGCAAAGGAGTATTGTGATTGTACCACCTTCATAGCCGGTGTTATTCACGGGCAAAGACGGTGCCCGGAGGCACCCTTTGCGGGTTAATAACTGTGATTTACCGTGGGTTAGGATAACAATTCAAACGTGTCCGGATAGGGGAGAGGACAGGGAATCCATAACCATGAACCTTGAATGGTGTCGATACTACACTCCTATCACGGGTCGACACAGCGCGGAGTTAATTCCCCGGTAGAACTATTCTCTCTCCCCGCTGTCAACGGGAGTTTCATCCAGCAGCAAGCGGTGCTGCGAGCAGCAGCGGGTGAACTCCCGGTTCATTGAGTTTACGGTTTAAAAGCATATCTTCTATATGAAGAAGACTCTGCTAACGACCATTGATCGGCAACGACACTATATAATAGTTTGCCTAACTGGCCATCGGATTTGGGCTCCTAATATCTAAAAAGCACTATGGTTTTCTTATTTTATCGGATTAAACCCAAAAAGGGGGCGTGGACATGACGGAGAGAGCAAAGTACCCGGATGCGTTCGAATTGCATAGAGAGTTTGATTTGTGTTTACTAGAACATGTCAATGCAATTGCGTATCACCGAATTGCATAGAGAGTTTGAATTTTGTCAGCTACAAAGCGGATGTGTTTACTCGAACACGAATCACATTATTGCATTACAATTTGAATATTGACTCAAATAACGCAGGCAAAAAGTGGCAAATGAATATGCTATTTTGGGATTGCAAAGTCATTTGCACATTAGAATGAACTTTTGAATTTTGTCAGCTACAAAGCAGCGCATGACTTGTCAAATGGCTTTGCATTAGGTACATGAAAATGAAAATGCAAATCATTAGAATTGCATTTGAATTTGAATATTGTCTGAAGAATGCATGCAAAAGTGGAACATGCAATTGCAATCTCATATCGCATTAGCATTTGAATTAGGTCAGCTGTATGCTTCCATAGGATCCAGCAGCAGCGCCTCGTCCAGCAGCGCGTCTGTAGAACGTCTGGGTGGAGCGCGCATGCGCAGTGGGCGCGTCTGAGGCCAGTGCGGCAGGAAAAGCGCAGGGGGGAGACGCGCCGCGAGATTGAAGGAGAGAGAGAGAGAGAGAGAGAGACACAGAGAGAGAGAGAGAGAGACTCTGAGACAGAGAGAGCGAGAGAGGGAGAGAGAGAGAGAGAGAGAGAGAGAGGGACGAGAGAGAGAGGAAAAACAGTTAGAAAGAGAGAGAGAGAGAGAGAGAGAGAGAGAGAGAGGAGAGAGAGAGAGAGAGAGAGAGAGAGAGAGAGAGAGTGAGAGAGAGAGAGAGGGAGAGAGAGAGAGAGAGAGAGAGACGAGAGAGAGAGAGAGAGAGAGAGAGAAGAGAGAGAGAGAAGAGAGAGAGAGAGAAAAGAAAAACATGACACGGTTTCCTCTCTCTGCTTATGAAAACCATCTTCTCAATACGGGGGATGTTGGTGTTGATCTCCGCTGAAGTCGTGTTAATAATAAGCGTTTAGCTTATAACTGTTTTTGGGGGATAGACCGCTTGAAGATAATGTCTGGGAATGGATGGAAAGAAAAAACCTCTAAGAAGATCTACTGCAGTTGACTAACGGGGATTCGCTCTCTCTCTCTTTCACTGTTGACAGTTATTGCCACAACATTGACATAGAGAATTAAAGATGCTTATAACTTGTAACCCAGAAGAAGATCAATCATCTAGATCGGGCGGATTAGATTCATTAGATTAAATCGCAATCGGGTGCCCGAAATCGGTGGTCATAGCCTAACATTTCGTATCGTAGGCTCTCTTACTCAAAGTTATATTTTTTGGGGGAGGAAAGCAAAGGGGAAATTATTGGTGCATCGAATTCCTTGGACGGGATGTCATCCTCCGCCGGTAGAATTCCACTGGATCACTGACCCGCTTTAACCGGGAGGCAACGGGAGACCGGGAGACAGGCGTGGACCGTCATGGGTGACACCGGAGACAGCCAGGGGACCAGGAGACAGTCCACCTTTATGGTCCCGGCGATCCAGGCGTTCGATCACTATGATTTCACCCGGGCTAAGACCTCCTGTAGCCTGACGTGGCTGGTGGCCAAAGCCTTCGGTTCGGGTAGGTGGTGGTGGCGCCTTTTTTCTGTCTTGTTTTTTCCCCATTTCTGGTTCAAATGAAGAAGAAAAAAATACAATAAAATATGAATTATTATGAGAAAAAAATACAATAAAATATGAATTATTATGGAAAAAAATACAATAAAATATGAATTATTATGAAAACAAATACAATAAAATATGAATTATTATGACAATGCGAATGTCAAATTCCACCGTAGAAATATCAAGTCCAATCTAAGTAGGGTGATATGATACTCATAAGTGGTCTCATAGAGGCCTGCGCTCAAAGCATCCCCGTAGTTGTGTGTGTCAACATACAACATTATGTACATAATAATGTTTACAACATCTGTGAAGTCAAGCCGCTTGGTTATCAAACACGATCAGATCACCTCCAGGGATAATTAAACACGTTCATTAGTCATGTCCTATTCCTTCCACCTCGGTGCAGCATCCTCCGCAATGCATTCTGCTTTAAACAGACAGCTCTGTGTGTGTCTGTGTCTGTGTCTCTGTGTGTCTGTGTGTGTCTGTGTCTGTGTCTGTGTGTGTGTGTGTGTGTGTGTGTGTCTGTGTGTGTCTGTGTGTGTCTGTGTCTGTGTCTGTGTGTGTGTGTGTGTCTGTGTGTCTGTGTCTGTGTCTCTCTGTATGTGTCTGTGTGTCTCTGTTGAACTTGAGACAGACTGATGGAAATCTCATCACAGCATACGTCTTCATGTTGTTGTTGTCGTTGTTGTTGTTATTGTTGTTGTTGTTCCTTCCACGTCTGCATGGATGAACCTATCGATCAGCTGTGGTCCTCCTGTCCACATGTCTAGTCGACCTCCAGTTAGACAGGAAGCTACAGGTGGTTTTCTGACAAAAGCTGACCCAACTGATCGATAGACGACGTTGACCGCTTTGCCTCCCTCTTGAAGGAGGGCATCGTCCTTAACATAGAAAATCCAGAGGAATTGAGGTTGCTATGGCAGATGACAACATTTACTATAGCTACCGCCTCGTCTCCCAGAGTGTGGTTAGGACAGAGCCTTGGCCCAGGAGCAGGCCTCAATAAAGTCACTCATTCCAGACTCTCACTGGCGCTGGCCTGGAAGTTGGAGGTTGACTCCAGTTCCCCAATGAATGTTTAACAGAGCACTACTCTGAACTTGTGTGTGTGTGTGTGTGTGTGTATGTAGGCCTATGTATGTGTGTGTCTGTGTCTGTGTGTGTGTGTCTGTGTGTGTGTGTGTGTGTGTCTGTGTCTCTGCATGTCTGTGTCTGTGTGTGTGTGTGTGTGTGTGTGTGTCTGTGTGTGTGTGTCTGTGTCTGTGTCTGTGTCTGTGTCTGTGTCTGTGTGTGTGTGTGTGTGTCTGTGTGTGTGTCTCTGTATGTAGGCCTATGTATGTGTGTCTGTGTGTCTGTGTCTGTGTCTCTCTGTATGTGTATGTGTGTGTGTGTGTGTGTGTGTCTGTGTATGTGTCTCTCTGTGTGTGTGTGTATGTGTATCTGTGTGTGTCTGTCTCTCTGTGTGTGTGTCTGTGTCTCTCTGTATGTGTATATGTGTGTGTATTGTGGTAGACCACGCTCTCCAGCCCCCTAACCCCCCAACCCAGAGGACCCACCACCACTGTACTCTAAATCCCCGCAGCTATTTCCAGTTAGTCGTTAGTCACCTAACGGGGTGGACTTATTGTAAAATCAATCTAGAAGTTGACTATAAAACACAGCGCCCAGCTGTATGTAATCCCTTCTGGCTCCATCTAGAAATCACCCTGATCACCCAGAGTGCAAGAACACATTGATCCCGCATCCATCATCACTGAAAACAGCGACTGGGCCCTTCCATCGTGTTCTAGTTGTAAGCCAGGGGTGGGGGGCTGTTGGTGGGGATGAGGGAGGGAGGTGGGGGGCGGGGGTGTTCCAGAAATTGAGCTCGTTGTAATGCCTGGATGGAGACCGTTCCTCATTGCATTCCAGGGTGGTTGAATTCACAACCAGAATCAGAACAGAATCAGAATAAGAAGATTAGATTAGATTTATTGTCCCCAGGGGGGAAATTCATTTCCACACCACTGTACAGTATACATATATACATACAACACTGTATAACACAGACAGCAACAGAAAGTACTACACATGACAGACACACACGTACACACACTCAGCGCGGTCTGTTATTTACGGCAACAACGGCTGCGGGGATAGAGGATAGAGAATTACTTTTGTAATTACGTACGGCTATAAGGAGATAACATTCCTGGGTGCAGGTTCCATTAGGCGTTGGCATCGCAGTAGAGATACAAAATCATCGAGCCTGTCCTCTCGATTTCTCAGAGAACTGTGGCCCAATTCATACCGTACTGTTAGCGATGCTACGCTACAGAGCGCAGTTTGGCCTAGATCGGATGGATGGACGAGGGCTACTCTGACCCAGGTAGCACTGCAGAACTGTATAACAGTCTGTTCTCTTCAGGAGTGCAGAACCGATGATGGAGTCTGATAAACACTCCCAAACACACACACACACACACACACACACACACACACACACACTCCCAAACACACACACACACACACACACACACACACACACACACACACAGACACACAGTGTTAGCCTCTGTTATTGGTCATTATGGCCAGAGGCGTCGTCTAGGTTTTCTTCTCTCTCCTGCGTGCCGCTGAATCACCAACTGGACAGGTCGACTTCTGTGTGTCTGTGTGTGTGTGTGTGTGTGTGTGTGTGTGTGTGTGTGTGTCTGTGTCTGTGTCTGTGTCTGTGTGTGTGTGTGTGTGTGTGTGTGTGTGTCTGTGAGTGAGAGAGAGAGAGCGCGATCATGGGGGAGAGTAGGAGGAGAGAAAGAGAGAGAGAGACAGAGAGAGAGAGAGAGAGAGAGAAAATGGATGAGAGAGATAGAGAGAGCGACCATGGGGGAGAGTAGGAGGAGAGAGAGAGAGAGAGAGAGAGAAGAAGAGAGAGAGAGAGAGAGAGGGAGAGAGAGCGACCATGGGGGAGAGTAGGAGGAGAGAGAGAGAGAGAGGGAGAGAGAGAGAGAGAAGAAGAGAGAGAGAGAGGGAGAGAGAGCGACCATGGGGGAGAGTAGGAGGAGAGAGAGAGAGAGAAGAGGAGAGCAGCTGTGCCCCCCACCCCCCCCAGAGACGGTTCGTCCTCTTGGTCTCTGGAACATCTGGGGGGGTGTTGGCCCCGTTACATCACAGCACAGGGATGACAGGACCAACAGGCCCCTAGGGAAGGACCCACAGCAGCTGCCCAACACACTGCCTGTAGACAAACACAAGCAATCATCTAATCTGGTGATGTGTGATAATGTGATAATGTTGTCATGTGGTGAGGTATTGCTCACTATCAACGTGACAACAACAGCTCTGGTTATATTGGTATTGAGTTGGATTGTGTGTTGATTTGTCTTTTTTGCATTGGCTGAAATATATATAGGCCTCACTGAACACTTTATTAGGAACACTATAATAATACTGGGTAGGGCCTCCCTTTGCTCTCAAAACAGCCTCAATTCTTTGTGGCATTGATTCCATAAGATGTTGGAAAAAATGTTCCTTTGAGATTCTGGTCCATGATGACATGATTGCATCACGCAATTCCTGCAGTTTTTTCAGGGGCATTTTCAATTATATATACAGTATATTTATTTTAAAATGTATTTGAAAACGAAAAGATGCTTTTAAAGCCACGTTTGAGAAACAGCTACATGGCTACATGTGTTTGTTAGCAAATATATCGCTAGTTGCTAGTTTTTAATCACTAATACAGGTTTCAACTTTCCAAGAAAGTCATTAATAAGGCAAGGCAAGGTGAGTTTATTTGTATGGCACATTTCCTACAACAGGGGCAATTCAAGTGCTAAGTGCTTTACACTTAAACAAAGCTTTGTTGTATGACAAAAAAAATAAAAAAATACACCAAGAGGAGGATAGTAATAATAACTTTATAATAACTTTTATTTGTATAGCGCTTTTCCTGCAAACGTTGCAGCTCAGAGTGCTCCAATCATAATTTAATTATTTAGTAATTTAAAGGCAATATTAAAAAGAAAACTTTTTAGTCTTGACTTGAACATATGTGCTGAGGTTGCATCCCTAATGTAAACTGGCAGTGCATTCCACAATCTGGGTGCATAAAATGAGAATGCAGCCTCACCAAATCTCTTCTTTTGTACATGTAGCACACAGAGCAAACCAGCGTCAGAAGACCTGAGATAATTTTTTTGTAAGAAAATAAATAACAGGAACCAACGAGAATTCCTAACTGACAAAAATCACTTGTTCATTCTTTGGTGTTTATAATGTGCAGTTGCTCCAAACAGAGCTCCCCCACGGCAACAGTCTTCCCCGCGTGTGCACTTCCTGTGACAGCTACTTCCTGTCCCTTTCCTCTTTGGTGACCGACACAAAGGAGAAGGTTTTTCCTTGACGAGGCAGCTTTTTTGACGAAAATCCTGGAAAAAAAAAGCCAACTCACCTCCTCTGTAAAGGGTTAGTTCTAGATACAGACCTCTTTTATAGCCTTGTCAGCAGGACTCAATGCTTACATTGTAAAACACAAAAAAAACAATGTACTATCCACATAAAGATGTTTACTATAGTATTATTTAGTCCCCCAACACATGTTCCTTTCTACTACTGCCTCTGTTTCACTGTATAAGGCATTGTTGTCCTAATTCCACTCTTCCAAGGACAGCAGCGGGGGGCTTTTAGGTCAAGCAGTTGGGTGATTCTTTATAGTGAGAACAGTTGTTGTGATGGCTAGTCAGTGAAGTGAGAGGGGTCCGGTTGTTAAGTAGTTGTTGAAGTGGTAAAACGGCTGTTGTTCTCCTCAGAATAGCCCCCCTTCATCTCTGTGGGTGGCGGCTAGCGGCGGCTAGCAGTATCAGG
>NW_027663423.1:15000-16612 GCF_963989245.1 Nansenia antarctica
CGTCTCTGGCCATAATGACCAATAACACAGGCCAACACTGTGTTTGTGTGTGTGTGTGTGTGTCTTTGATGTCTCTCTCTCACTCACACAGTGTACAGTGTGTGTGTGGTGTGTGTGTGTGTGTGTGTGTGTGTGTGTGTGTGTCTCGTCGTTAAAATATCCTCAGAGGTCCTTCCAGAAAGAACACAAACAACCCCCTAATGACAGGTTTCCGCAACCAGTCAAGAGACTCTACTGTGCAGTCAGACAGTCAGACAGACAGACAGGCAGACAGGCAGACAGACAGACAGACAGGCAGTCAGACAGTCAGACAGACAGTCAGGCAGTCAGACAGACAGACAGGCAGTCAGACAGTCAGACAGACAGTCAGGCAGGCAGTCAGACAGACAGACAGACAGGCAGTCAGACAGTCAGACAGACAGACAGGCAGTCAGACAGTCAGACAGACAGTCAGGCAGGCAGTCAGACAGACAGACAGGCAGTCAGACAGTCAGACAGACAGTCAGGCAGGCAGTCAGACAGTCAGTCAGACAGTCAGTCAGACAGTCAGACAGACAGGCAGTCAGACAGTCAGTCAGACAGTCAGACAGACAGTCAGACAGACAGTCAGGCAGTCAGACAGACAGTCAGACAGACAGACAGGCAGTCAGACAGTCAGACAGACAGACAGACAGGCAGTCAGGCAGTCAGACAGTCAGGCAGTCAGACAGACAGTCAGACAGTCAGACAGTCAGGCAGTCAGACAGACAGTCAGACAGACAGACAGTCAGGCAGGCAGTCAGTCAGTCAGACAGTCAGTCAGACAGTCAAATAGAAGGTCACAGTCCTGTTCAAGTCCTAGGAGGAGCACGTCATCATGGCTAAATACAGCGTGACATGACTGTTATGAAGGTGTTGTGCAGCACCACTGTGATGATGCGTTGTGATGACGAGGGGTTATAAGTGAGGGTTGTGTGAGTGATGGTTATGACCTTAACTGCTCCTCCTGAGACATTACTACCCCCAGCACTGTGCCTCCTGAGACACCTGCTTTTCCCCTCTACTATGCTTCCTAAGACTCTACTGTCGCCCTTGCTCCAGTGTCTATTCGTGTCTATTCATCCAAAAAATCTTTCTTTCTTCTTCTATCACGGCGACTGCCAATGGCCCCGGGCCTGAGCTAAATTACTCTTCGTGCTACGACTGGTGGATTGATGATTCACTTGCTTAGTCAATTGTATAGATTGTAAGTGGCTTGTGTATAAGGCGTCTGCTAAATGGCAAAGATGTAAATGTAAAATGATGAGTCATGAGATGGTGGTGGTGTTGTGTGGTGGAGGGTCATCACTAGGGTGGTGTAGCAGGGCTTGGTGCATGGCTGGAGGGAGGATGGTACTGCCGTCTGTCTGCATTGCAAGGCGTTCTCTCTCTCTCTCTCTTTCTTTCTTCCCTACTTTCTTGCTTTCTTTGTTCATCACTCTCTTTTTACCCTTCTTTCTCTGTCTTTGTCGCTCTCTGTTTTTGTCTCTGTCGATCTCTGTCGCCCTACCTCTCTGTCTGTCTCTCGCTCTCTTCTCTCTCTCTCTCTCTCTCTCTCTCTCTAGTTAAAAATAAGACCCACATGATTTCCTCT
>NW_027663422.1:0-2500 GCF_963989245.1 Nansenia antarctica
TCTCCTCCTTCAGCCATTGTGGCTGCTTGTAGAACAACAGTTTACATCTACAGAAATTATTTTGATCAAGTTCAGTGTGCTAGCTCTGCCTCCCAATAGTTCGTATCCAATCAAAAGACGTGCAGGTGCTGATCAGGTGGTGCGCCATTCAGCAGGCGCGTTCGTCGGATTTGCTCGCCAACTCGAGATCTGACTACCGTACGCCACAGCTGTTTTCTCGCTCACTTTAAATTACAATCTGTACTCGCGCCACTGTTGAATCTGCAGGCGGGCAGATTTCTTGGTACCCTGGCAACACATTATGGCTGAAATTATATGATTGGATAAAAGCTCTAACAGCCCTCCAAATGGCTGGAAGCAGTGCAACCAAGAGGAAAGCTATGAAATTAAGAGAATAGACTAGGGAATAATTTAATACATATTTGTGGAAAAAATATATCAAAATTAAATTTATATTCTGATGATGTTTAGGCCAGCAGAGAAGGCCTTGCTGGCCCTGACGGCCCACCACTACTGTTCTCCCTCTATACCACTGGGGTCCCTCAGGGCTCTGTCCTAGGGCCCTTACTGTTCTCCCTCTATACCACTGGGGTCCCCCAGGGCTCTGTCCTAGGGCCCTTACTGTTCTCCCTCTATACCACTGGGGTCCCTCAGGGCTCTGTCCTAGGGCCCTTACTGTTCTCCCTCTATACCACTGGGGTCCCCCAGGGCTCTGTCATAGGGCCCTTACTGTTCTCCCTCTATACCACTGGGGTCCCTCAGGGCTCTGTCCTACGGCCCTTACTGTTCTCCCTCTATACCACTGGGGTCCCTCAGGGCTCTGTCCTAGGGCCCTTACTGTTCTCCCTCTATACCACTGGGGTCCCCCAGGGCTCTGTCCTCGGGCCCTTACTGTTCTCCCTCTATACCACTGGGGTCCCTCAGGGCTCTGTCCTAGGGCCCTTACTGTTCTCCCTCTATACCACTGGGGTCCCCCAGGGCTCTGTCCCAGGGCCCTAACTGTTCTCTCTCTATACCACTGGGGTCCCCCAGGGCTCTGTCCTAGGGCCCTTACTGTTCTCTCTCTATACCACTGGGGTCCCCCAGGGCTCTGTCCTAGGGCCCTTACTGTTCTCCCTCTATACCACTGGGGTCCCTCAGGGCTCTGTCCTAGGGCCCTTACTGTTCTCCCTCTATACCACTGGGGTCCCTCAGGACTCTGTCCTAGGGCCCTTACTGTTCTCCCTCTATACCACTGGGGTCCCTCAGGGCTCTGTCCTAGGGCCTTTACTGTTCTCCCTCTACACCACTGGGGTCCCCCAGGGCTCTGTCCTAGGGCCCTTACTGTTCTCCCTCTATACCACTGGGGTCCCTCAGGGCTCTGTCCTAGGGCCCTTACTGTTCTCCCTCTATACCACTGGGGTCCCTCAGGGCTCTGTCCTAGGGCCCTTACTGTTCTCCCTCTATACCACTGGGGTCCCTCAGGGCTCTGTCCTAGGGCCCTTACTGTTCTCCCTCTATACCACTGGGGTACCTCAGGGCTCTGTCCTAGGGCCCCTACTGTTCTCCAGTGGCGGGTGGTGCATTTCACACCTAGGCCTTCAGTGATGTCCTACCTGAATTATTCCACCTCTTAATACCATCATTATGACATGCCATGGCTCTAGAAACGATACATTTAGACAGAAACACAATATAACTGGGCGTTGCTGTGATGTTCATATCTGATATAGGGGTATACCCCTTTAAGAGGGCACGGAAGTTAGGTAGCATATCGGAGCAGAGGAGAACGGAAAAATGAGATCACAAGTTTGTTTTACTACCACACAAGTGTCATCCCTTTTAACAAGTACAATATTACAATATATACAATATTACAATATATAGCACCCCGGGAAGGGATTAAAAGATCGCATTGAAGCCCCACTTACTCACACAGCTGAGCCAGTGCACCGCACCACACCACACACTCTATCTACGAACCCCAGGGTCGCTCCGTACATATCTACATCTCTCGCAGAAAAAATAAAATGCTTTGTACTCACCAAAACAACTGATTATTTGAACACAAAATCCATCCTCCTTTCTTTCCTCAAGAAGACTTCAATGTCTCTGTTGTACAGTTTATCAGTTCCACCAATAAGTCCTTTTCTACATGGATAGCGTCGCTAACGTCGGGGTTGGCCGTTCTCTTTTGATTATGTCTAGCTTTTCTTAGAAGGTTCCTCTTTGTTGTTATAATATCTGCCACCAAATCTACCTCTTCTCCTCCTTCAGCCATTGTGGCTGCTTGTAGAACAACAGTTTACATCTACAGAAATTATTTTGATCAAGTTCAGTGTGCTAGCTCTGCCTCCCAATAGTTCGTATCCAATCAAAAGACGTGCAGGTGCTGATCAGGTGGTGCGCCATTCAGCAGGCGCGTTCGTCGGATTTGCTCGCCAACTCGAGATCTGACTACCATACGCCACAGCTGTTTTCTCGCTCACTTTAAATTACAATCTGTACTCGCGCCACTGTT
>NW_027663422.1:10000-13000 GCF_963989245.1 Nansenia antarctica
TCTTCAACATACACTCACCACTTAATTAGGCACACCTTGCTAGTATTGGGCTCTTTTTGCCTGCAGAACTGCCTTAATTGTTCGTGGCAGAGATTCACCAAGGTGCTGAAAACATTCCTCTGAGATTTTGGTCCATATTGACACGCTATAATATCCCCCACACCATGACACACCTACGCCCAGAGAACTGCCGCTCACACCAATATCAAATATCCCCACACCACAGTGGAGGCTGGTGACTTCCAGAATTGAGGAGGCCAATTTGTTTCCGCTTGCTCGCTTCACTCACGATGGAATGTTCCCTGTTCTTCTTATCTGTCTTTGTGCTGGCCAAAGGCAGCAACACTATTTGGAGTGTAAGCTACAATCAGAAAGTTCTGATTGATGGAATTCATTGTGCAGAGCTTAGCCTACGTGCCTGCCTGAAGAAATTACATTGCTGTAAGTCTATGAGAATAGATAGAATATTAAATTGACTTGTAATAAAACGAAATCGACTACATTAAAAATAAAACTGTTCAATAAATCCTAAATGTTGTCTACCAATTCGATGTATAAATCGCGCCAGAATCTCGCCGACTTCCGAGGTCATTTTAAGCAAAAGTATTTGGCCAAATGAGCTATTATTTTCAGGGATGATAGCCATGGGTGTTCTAGACGTTGATAGAACTCTCGTAGCCACTATGACTGAAGTGACTGGCGAATTCTCTAAACCCTAACCCACGACACGTTCAGTCACTTAAATCACCTTTCTGTCCCATTCTGATGCTGGTTTGAACTTCAGCAGATCGTCTTGACCAAGTCTACACGCCTCAACGCTGCCACAGGATTAGTTATCTGTGTTCTTGTGCAGTTGAAAAGGTGTACCTAATAAAGTGGCCGGTGAGGGTATACATCAATGAGTTGGCAAAAACATTAGGTGCACATCTGGTGCTGCTGTCTCGAACCAGAGAAGGGCTACAGCACCTACCCCTTCTACACACACACACACACACACACACACACACACACACACACAGAGACAGCTAACCCTTCTACACACACACACACACACACACACACAGACAGCTAACCCTTCTACACACACACACACACACACACACACAGACAGCTAACCCTTCTACACACACACACACACACACACACACACACACACACAGACACACACACACAGACAGCTAACGCTTCTACACACACACACACACACACACACACACACACACACAGACAGCTAACCCTTCTACACACACACACACACACACACACACACACACACACACACAGACAGCTAACCCTTCTACACAAACTCTCCCAGACCTGGACAGTGAATCTCACTAAGAGAAGACCCAGCCTCCAGCACCACAAATATACCTTCTTCTTTCTAGATACAATTGCCCTAGAACATACAAAAAACTATACTTAGCTATACAAGATTTTACAAAATGGGACAAACACCAAATTGAGACTCTGCATGCAAGGACACATGCAGAGCAGAGTTAGGATGATACCCACTAATTCTACAAGTTAAAAAGAGAGTATTTAAATTGTATAATCACCTAAAAGAAAGAAAGAAAGTGACCCTGACACGCTCCACAACAAAGCCCTTACCCACAGACAGACTAAGAGATTAACCTAGAGATAGAACCCAGGAGAGCTCCCCCTGGAAGGGTTCAACCTTAATGCTGCTGTTGAGACTCTCAACATTTAATTAATTAGTCTTTAAAGTTAATTAACATTTAATTTTACCATGTCTCTGTGTCTCTGTGTCTCTGTGTCTCTGTGTCTCTGTGTCTCTGTGTCTCTGTGTCTCTGTGTCTCTGTGTGTCTCTGTGTCTCTGTGTCTCTGTGTGTCTCTGTGTCTCTGTGTCTCTGTGTCTCTGTGTCTCTGTGTCTCTGTGTCTCTGTGTGTCTCTGTGTCTCTGTGTCTCTGTGTCTCTGTGTCTCTGTGTCTCTGTGTCTCTGTGTGTCTCTGTGTCTCTGTGTGTCTCTGTGTCTCTGTGTCTCTGTGTCTCTGTGTCTCTGTGTCTCTGTGTCTCTGTGTCTCTGTGTCTCTGTGTCTCTGTGTGTCTCTGTGTCTCTGTGTCTCTGTGTCTGTGTCTCTGTGTGTCTCTGTGTGTCTGTGTGTCTGTGTGTCTGTGTCTCTGTGTGTCTGTGTGTGTCTCTGTGTCTCTGTGTCTCTGTGTGTCTGTGTCTCTGTGTGTCTGTGTGTGTCTCTGTGTCTCTGTGTCTCTGTGTCTCTGTGTCTGTGTCTCTGTGTGTCTCTGTGTGTCTGTGTGTCTGTGTGTGTCTGTGTGTCTCTGTGTGTCTGTGTCTCTGTGTGTCTGTGTGTGTCTCTGTGTGTCTGTGTCTCTGTGTGTCTCTGTGTCTCTGTGTGTCTGTGTGTCTCTGTGTCTCTGTGTCTGTGTGTCTCTGTGTCCCTGTGTCTCTGTGTCTCTGTCTCTCTGTCTGTGTGTCTGTGTCTCTCTGTGTCTCTGTGTCTCTGTCTCTCTGTCTGTGTGTCTGTGTGTCTCTGTGTCTCTGTGTCTGTGTGTCTGTGTGTCTCTGTGTCTCTGTGTGTCTGTGTCTGTGTCTCTGTGTGTCTCTGTGTGTCTGTGTGTGTCTCTGTGTGTCTGTGTCTCTGTGTCTCTGTGTCTCTGTCTCTGTGTGTTCTGTGTCTCTGTGTCTGTGTGTCTCTGTGTGTCTGTGTGTCTCTGTGTGTCTGTGTGTCTGTGTGTCTCTGTGTCTCTGTGTCTCTGTGTGTCTCTGTGTGTCTCTGTGTCTGTTGTCTCTGTGTCTGTGTGTCTCTGTGCTCTGTGTGTCTCTGTCTGTGTCGGGTCTCTGTTGTCTCTGTGTCTCTGTGTCTTTCTGTGTCTCTGTGTGTCTGTGTGTCTCTGTGTCTCTGGTGTCTCTGTTCTGTGTGTCCTGTGTGTCTGTGTTGGGTGTCTCCTGGTGTCTGTCTCTGGTCACACACACACACACACACACACAACTATCGTGTTCAGCACACATACACACCACACA
>NW_027663421.1:0-102500 GCF_963989245.1 Nansenia antarctica
TCCCTCTCTCTCTCCTCCCTCTCTCTCCTCCCTCTCACTTCTCTCTCCTACCCCTCTCTCCTCCCTGTCTCTTCTCTCTCGTCCTCTCTCTCTCGTCCCTCTCTCTCGTCCCTCTCTCTTCTCTCTCCTCCCTCTCTCTTCTCTCTCCTACCCCTCTCTCCTCCCTCTCTCTTCTCTCTCCTCCCTCTCTCTTCCTCCCTCTCTCTTCTCTCTCCTCCCTCTCTCTTCTCTCTCCTCCTCTCTCTTCTCTCTCCTCCCTCTCTCTCTCCTCCCTCTCTCTCTCCTCCCTCTCTCTTCTCTCTCCTCCCTCTCTCTCTCCTCTACTCTCTCTCCTCTCTTCTCCTCCTCTCTCTCTCCTCCCTCTCTCTCTCTCTTCCTCCCTCTCTCTCTTCTCTCTCCTCCCTCTCTCTCTCCTACCCCTCTCTCCTCCCTGTCTCTCTCTCTCTCGTCCCTCCCTCTCCTCTCTTCTCTCTCTCCCTCTCTCTTCTCTAGCTTCCTGTCTTCAGGGTCAGTTGAGTGACATCATGTTATCAGGCCTCAGAGCCTCCAGACGCTCCCATCAATAATAAACAAATAACTGTCAATAAGCACAGGACAGTAAAATGCAAATGAGACCACTGAAATAACTTAACATATACAAATAATTTAAAAAGCAATAATCAAGGAAAATAATACAGTAAAAAGCACATATAGCCTGTGATGATTGGATACTCCTACCACTAGGTGTCAGTAAAGGTCCTTGTTATAGGACATCACGAGAGATGGTGTGGTGGTAGCGAGAGAGGAAGAACTAATAGGTACTAGGTAGATGCAGTTGATGTAAATGGAGCACGTTAATAAAAGTTACAAAAAGATCCTGTTTCTCATTGAACGACACGAACAACACATGGTACCAGGAGTAAAACAGTGCAAGATACAACTGTGAAATGCGACATGGATTCAGTAAAGCCACCGACGAGTCTGCAACTGACGGGGAATGTCGACAGCAATTGGCGCACTTTTAAGCAACAGTTTCTACTCTACATTACAGCGTTGGGACTGGAAACGAAGCCGGACACCAGGAAAGTAGCACTCTTACTGACAATAGCAGGCCCACAAGCCATCGAAGTGTATAACACGTTCGTGTTTGAGGAAGAAGATGATAACGAGAAGCTGGATAAAGTGCTCGAGAAATTTGATGCCCATTGCTCTCCCAAAAAGAACGAGACGTACGAGAGATATGTGTTCCGTTCTAGAATCCAGCAGCAGGGCGAGCCTTTTGATAGTTTTCTGACTGACCTAAAGCTAAAAGCACAGTCATGTAACTTTGCTACACTAAAGGACTCCATGATCAGGGACCAGATCGTAGTTGGTGTGGAGGATAAAAAGGTCAGGGAAAGGCTGCTGAGGGAAGCTGAGTTGACATTAGAGGGGGCAATCAAGATCTGTCATGCGAGTGAGCTGTCCCGGATTCACGTGAGGACGTTCGGCGAGATGGCACCGGGCTCCATGAAAGTGAGTGATGATGTGACAGTTGGCGCGGTCTTCTACAAAGGAAAACAACGCGCACAAACGCAATGGACAGACGGTGAGACGTTCAACTGCAAACGCTGTGGCTCGCAGCACAAGCCAAGGGAGTGTCCAGCTTTTGGTAAGCAATGCCCTCATTGTAAAGGAAATAACCACTTTGCCAAACAGTGCTTCTCTAAAGGGAAAGAGAAAAGGATGGGAAAACCTGTAAATATAGTCGGGGAAGACACTGAAACTGACAGTGACAGTGACCCATATTTTGTTGGCATGGTGGGCTGTGAAGTAGAGCCACAGAAGCAGATAAATGCTGTCAAGCAAGATAAATGGATAGCACCACTGCAAATAAATGGGACTATAGTCACTCTGAAACTAGACACTGGTGCAAAAGCAAATCTAATCAGCATGTCTGACATCAAAGCAATGAAAGAAAAGCCAAAAATTCAAAGAAAAATGCTTGAGCTTAAGGACTATAATGGACAGAGAATTGACTGTTTAGGCACATGCAAGCTGAAAGTAACAGTGAAAAGGAAAGTGCACCACTTACTCTTCTCTGTGGTAGCTGAAGGACTAGACTCACTGATAGGTGATAAAGCATGCGAAGATTTAGAGCTGGTGAAAAGAGTGTACTGCATCAACACAACTGTGAGCACATCTAGTGACTCTGTTGAATCCATAGTGCAGAGCTATTCAGATGTGTTCAAGGGCTTTGGTGAACTGCCATTCACCTATAAAATCCAGCTCAAAGAAATGCACAGCCAGTTGTGCATGCTGCACGAAGGGTCGCAGCACCATTGAGAGACCGTCTAAAGGAGGAACTAAACAGGATGACAACACTGGGTGTAATAAGGAAGATTGAAGAACCAACAGACTGGGTCAATTCAATGGTGTGTGTAAAAAAGAAAAACGGTGACCTAAGAATATGCATGGACCCAAAAGATCTAAACGAGAACATCAGGCGTGAACACTACCAGATACCCAAGCGTGAGGAAATCACCTGTGAAATGGCGGGTGCAAGATACTTCACAAAGCTTGATGCATCACAAGGGTTCTGGCAACTCAAATTAGAAGCGAGCAGCACCAAATATTGCACCTTCAACACTCCTTTTGGTCGATACTGCTTCCTCAGACTTCATGGGGATGGTCAACTTCATAGGTAAATTTATCCCCAACCTATCAGCGAAAACATCCTGCATCCGTGGGGTCCTGCACAATGAGAGTGAGTTCAAGTGGACCTCCAAACATGAGCATGAATGGCAAGTGCTCCAGAGAGCACTAACCACTGCACCTGTGCTAACATTCTTCGACCACACAAAGAGGATCAAAGTGTCCACAGATGCATCAAAAGATGGGATTGGTGCAGTACTCCTTCAGGCTGAGGGTGAACACTGGAAACCAGTAGCCTATGCATCTAGGTCTATGACAGAAACTGAGTGTCGTTACGCTCAAATAGAAAAGGAGTGTTTAGGGCTAGTGTTTGGGCTAGAGAGGTTCCACAGCTACATATATGGCCTCCCCTGCTTCACTGTAGAGACAGACCATCGTCCATTAGTCGCTATAATCAAAAAGAATCTGAATGAGATGTCACCAAGAATACAGCGAATGATGATGAGATTGCAAAGATACGACTTTGGACTGATCTACACACCAGGAAAGCATCTCGTACTCGCTGACGCACTCTCGCGAGCACCAACAGGGAACAGTGTCAGTACAACTGAAGAGGATGTTCAGAGGCATGTGAACATGGTGTCTGCTGTGCTTCCTGTATCAGACTCCAAGTCCAGACAGATAGCTGAGGAAACAGCGAAAGACACAGAGCTGCAACAAGTCATCAACAACATGCAAAATGGATGGCCTCCAGGTTCCTGTCCACAGTTCTTCCATGTCAGAGGTGAGCTGAGTGTAGTCGATGGGCTGCTGTTGCTAAAACACGACAGAATCATCATCCCAAGAGCTCTGAGGCAGGACATGCTACGGAGGATCCATGAAGGTCATCTCGGTGTCGCAAAGTGTAAAAGAAGGGCGAGAGATACTGTCTACTGGCCTGGAATCAACAAAGACAGAGAGAGACTGATAAGCAGGTGTCAAACATGTCAGGAGCATAGGAACAAGCAAACCAAAGAGCCCATGATAGTAGCTGATGTGCCAGCAGCACCGTGGCACAAGGTAGGAATGGACTTGTTTCATCTCAAAGGAAGAGACTATGTAGTAGTCATTGACTATTATTCCAACTTCCCTGAAATGGCACTGCTAGCAAACATGTCATCAGCCTGTGTCATAACACACACAAAATCGATCTTTGCCAGACATGGCATACCACATACCGTTGTGTCTGATAACGGACCATGCTTCAGTAGCGGAGAGTGGAGAGAGTTTGCAGAACAGTACGACTTCAATCATGGGACCTCCAGTCCTCTCTATGCACAGTCTAATGGAAAGGCTGAGAAAGGAGTCCACATTCTCAAGCAACTCCTGAAGAAAGCTGCTGACAGTGACTCAGATCCATACCTTGCTCTACTCAGCTACAGAGCATCACCTCTTGAGTGTGGACTGTCACCTGCTGAGTTGCTCATGAAGAGAAAGCTTCGTACCACACTGCCGAGTTACTCACAGCAAAGAAGACGTCCAAAGCTGAAACAAAAGCTACAGCTACAGAAGATGAAGCAGAAGTCATTCTATGACAGAACAGCCAAGCAGCTTCCACCACTCTCAAGCGACGACACAGTCAGGATTCAAGGTCCTGATGGATGGAAGACAAAAGCCACTGTTCTTGACGAAGTCGCTCCACGGTCATTCACGGTGAGAGGACAGTACAAGGACCCCAATTGAAATAAGCCAGTGGCTTTCTTGGGTTTTTATCCTGTTAGTTGACCTTGTATGTAATATGTACTTTCATGTACCTACTTCTGCAAATCTTCTAATAAAGTTTTCAATCAATCAAAAAAAAAGGACAAATCTTCAGACGCAATCGCCGCAGTCTCCTAAAAACTCCAGAAGCTGTTCCAGAGCTCAGTGAAGCCTGCAGTGAGTCTGAGCCCATCCGTCCACTTCCAAGTGACTGTAACACAGACAGATATACTGAACCACACACTAACACACACATGTCAAGTGAACCTGTGATAAGAAGATCCACAAGACACATCACAAAGCCTGATAGACTGAACTTGTAAAAAAAAAAAAAAAAGACAATAAGCATGAATGTGTTTGAATGTGTTTAATGTTTTGAGTTGATATGTTATACATATAAAAGAAAGTTTAAGGGTTAGTTCATAGTAAACATGTTTGGTTGTGTGTTTCAGTAAAATGCTTTAAGGACATAGCTGCAGTTAAGATTGTAGCTGATACCTGTAATTTGTGTAACTTGAACTGTTAGCTGTTTGTTATTTTTCTTACCTCAAAGAAAGGAGGATGTGATGATTGGATACCCCTACCACTAGGTGTCAGTAAAGGTCCTTGTTATAGGACATCACGAGAGATGGTGTGGTGGTAGCGAGAGAGGAAGAACTAATAGGTACTAGGTAAATGCAGTTGATGTAAACGGAGCACGTTACAGTTTTTCTCAGTCGCTTTGGTGCATTTCTCTGATCAGAATTGAAATTCTCATAACTGTTAGTTCAACCTCCACAACATTTAGTCATTTGTGCACATCATAGTAGCAGTTTCTCATTCCTTCAAACAAATTGCAAATGCTTTTGGACATGCATCAATTGCTGTCATACAATTCTCTGCTGTTTTATAACATTATCTTTGCTTATGTCATGTCAGTCAAAATGAACTATACTTTTGGATGCTGAATAGTCATTCCCTATAAAACTAATAGTCCTCATTCCATTGCTTGAGTCATTACATCCAAAAATGTTGAACAAGTTGTCAAAATCTGTCAAGCAAATTGTATACATTTCTTTATCATTTTTCCTGAAAATTGAAACAATTGAACAATTTCTCTCAGGTGAACCTCAGCTTTCACTGATGAGCAGGAGTGTGTGAAGCATTAATTGTAACCAATGATAAGCCACTTCGCCACAGTCACTCAGAGCTGAATCCCATGAACCCTCAATTGGCAAGCATATATGAACCGAGCAGGACATAGTGTGTACCATTTCAACAATACTGTGACACAGAAATGGAAGGTCAGCATCGTGGAAGAGGGGCGAGGATGCGGGGAGGAAGGGGAAGGGGACAAAACAGGGGAAGAGGAAGAAGAGGCCAAGTACATAGGCAGATTTCAGATGAAATTAGGGCTACAATTGTGGACCATGTTGTCAATCACGGCCTCACAATGGCTGAGGCAGGCCGAAGGGTGCAGCCAAATGTTGGGAGAACCACTGTGAATTCAATTGTTCAAACATTTCGTCGGGAGAACAGGTGTGTATATTGGACAGTAATTCAGCACTAAACTATCTGCACTGCACTACTGTCATTGTGTCATACATGAAGCTTACAGTGGGACAAGAACTTGTCGTCACTTTTTACATTTTACATTTAGACTTACAGCTTTACTGCAGCACAGATTTACTGTATTGTAGTGTAAAGTAGTGTTACAGTAAATATTTGCCATATTTACAGTATGGTACTGTACTGCAGCATTTTACAATTGGGAAGCACTGTTATTGTACACTACAGTAATATGGGTTAAAGCAGTATATCTCATGTTTACTGTACATTACTCTAATTTTACTCTGCACCACATAGGATTGCAAGACAACCTCACAGAGGTGGAAGAGGGCCCATTTTTACTCCGCAACAAGAGGAAGCCATTTGTGCAATGGTGATTGCAAACAATGCCATAAGGTTGAGAGAGATCCAGAGCGCTGTTATAGAGGATGACAATATATTTGGCAATATTGAATCCGTTTCAATCTCTACAATTGACAGAGTGCTTAGGAGAAATGAAATGCGCATGAAACAACTGTATAATGTGTCATTTGACCGGAACAGTGACAGAGTGAAGGAGGTCCGTCACCAGTATGTACAGGTAAAACATTTATGTGTTCTTTGCATACTCTAATGTTCAGTGCTGTAAACTGGTTACATGAAAGTTCATACTGTACAATATGTTGTCCAAAATGAATTATGTTACACAGGAAAAGTTGTTATAGTTTCTCTCTCTCTCTCTCTCTCTCTCTCTCTCTCTCTCTCTCTCTCTCTCTCTCTCTCTCTCTCTCTCTCTCTCTCTCTCTCTCTCTCTCTCTATTCTGGGATAAAGCGTGTACTGGAGCTGGACGCCAGGGAACCGCTGCACACATTCATATATCTTGATGAGGCGGGTTTCAATCTGGCAAAAGGTAGAAGGCGTGGCAGAAATCGCATTGGACAGAGAGCAACCACTGATGTCCCAGGCCAACGAGGAGGGAATATTACCATGTGTGCAGCCGTCTCAGAAAACGGCGTCCTCACCCATATGCCCCGTCTTGGTCCATACAACACGCAACATCTGCTGACTTTTTTAGACACTCTTTACCGGGACATAATCCCTGAGAATGAGAGGGGTCTAAATGGAGACCATCTAAACAAGTTTGTTGTTGTATGTGATAATGTGCGTTTTCACCACTCAGATCTGGTCAGACAGTGGTTTGCAGCACATGAAAGGATGCTGGTGGAATATCTCCCTCCCTACTCCCCATTCCTGAATCCTATAGAGGAGTTTTTCTCTGCCTGGAGGTGGAAGGTATATGACCGGCATGCACATACCCAAATGGCCTTGCTAGACGCCATGGATGCAGCATGTGATGACATCACAGCACAGTCCTGCAGAGGGTGGATTCGCCACTCAAGGAGATACTTTCCTCGCTGCATTGCCAGGGAGGATATTCGCTGTGATGTCAATGAAAATATGTGGCCAGACAGACAGGAACGTCTGGATGCGAATGAATAATTTACAGTACTGTGTATGTTGTATGTCCAATAAGTACTGCAATATTGTTTACAGTTGTGCACAGCTCTACCCAAAGGGTGTTTCTTATGTTTGTTGTAAATACTGTAAGTTTGTATTTTTCTTTTGCACAATGCTGTGAACACATTTGAATTGCAAAGAGCATATGCAGTAAAAATGTGAAACATAACTATTCAGCGTCTTGTACTTATTTACCTCACTAAATACAGTAATGTGTAACCCACTGTAGATTTCAAATGGCCGTGCAAATAGTGTATAGTACTGTCTTGAGCATTTTCCGGTAGTGTCACCAAGATCTGACTTTTTTGCATTGGAAAACACTTACAGAGTGAACTGTCATAATGAAAACATGACAAAGCCATTTGACTATCTTGTTCATAAACAATGGTGTCAGGACTTTTCATTTTGATGACACTGACACTTTCATTGACATGAATACTTGCTTTTGAGGAATAAACTATCCATTTTGAGCAAGTGACACGCTTTTGCAGGTTAACAGCTAGGTTTTGCAGTTTGTACTAATTGTTCTGAGAAATGCACTAACTGTGGTGCAAATGTTAATAGTGATGTGAGAAATCCACCAAAGTGACTGAGAAAAACTGTAATAAAAGTTACAAAAATATCCTGTTTCTCATTGAACGACACGAACAACACATGGTACCAGGAGTAAAACAGTGCAAGATACAACTGTGAAATGCAATAATACAATAAAAAGCACACATAGCCATTACACAACAACTAGATAACAACCCCATAACCATCACACAGCCATTAAACATTCTCAAAATGTCTGTCATTGCACAACAGGTGCAACAAACTGTAACCTTCATCATTTTCAGTACCTCTAGCATACACACCTTCAACAGCCTACCTCTACAGGGGATCAGTAAAGTAATGAATGTAATTAAAGAACACAGACCTTCTACAGCGCCTCTCTGCAGCACGACACTGACCAGCGAGTCACCTTCCAAGTAGTAAGGGTGAAAAGCAGAAGTGTGAGGAAGAACAGTTTGGTGATGGTGATGCTATTCCTGCCCTCTGTCCTCCGTCCTCTGTCCTCTCACCACAACAGTATTAATATACCAGAATGTTCTAGAGATGTATAGCACTCTCTACATCTCACATGCTCTTCTGTCTTTAGAGGGTTGAACTGGTGACGTTAGAGCTAGTTATTAAACAACAGAATGTCTCAAAGTATCAAATAAATAGTTAATGTGGGACAGGAACATGATGGTGTGATAGTGTGACTGGCTCGGCTGTGGCCACGCTGCTGACTTCCTGCTGACTTCCTGCCCTCCCTCCTCTCACCACATGAACACACATCACACATGCACACGCTGATCAGAATTGAAATTCTCATAACTTTTAGTTCAACCTCCACAACATTTAGTCATTTTTGCACATCATAGTAGCAGTTTCTCATTCCTTCAAACAAATTGCAAATGCTTTTGGACATGCATCAATTGCTGTCATACAATTCTCTGCTGTTTTATAACATTATCTTTGCTTATGTCATGTCAGTCAAAATGAACTCTACTTTTGGATGCTGAATAGTCATTCCCTATAAAACTAATAGTCCTCATTTCATTGCTTGAGTCATTACATCCAAAAATGTTGAACAAGTTGTCAAAATCTGTCAAGCAAATTGTATACATTTCTTTATCATTTTTCCTGAAAATTGAAACAATTGAAACAAATTGAACAATTTCTCTCAGGTGAACCTCAGCTTTCACTGATGAGGAGGAGTGTGTGAAGCATTCATTGTAACCAATGATAAGCCACTTCTCCACAGTCACTCAGAGCTGAATCCCATGAACCCTCAATTGGCAAGCATATATGAACCGAGCAGGACATAGTGTGTACCATTTCAACAATACTGTGACACAGAAATGAAAGGTCAGCATCGTGGAAGAGGGGCGAGGATGCGGGGAGGAAGGGGAAGGGGACAAAACAGGGGAAGAGGAAGAAGAGGCCAAGTACATAGGCAGATTCCTGATGAAATTAGGGCTACAATTGTGGACCATGTTGTCAATCACGGCCTCACAATGGCTGAGGCTGGTCGAAGGGTGCAGCCAAATGTTGGGAGAACCACTGTGAATTCAATTGTTCAAACATTTCGTCGGGAGAACAGGTGTGTATATTGGACAGTAATTCAGCACTAAACTATCTGCACTGCACTACTGTCATTGTGTCATACATGAAGCTTACAGTGGGACAAGAACTTGTCGTCACTTTTTACATTTTACATTTAGACTTACAGCTTTACTGCAGCACAGATTTACTGTATTGTAGTGTAAAGTAGTGTTACAGTAAATATTTGCCATATTTACAGTATGGTACTGTACTGCAGCATTTTACAATTGGGAAGCACTGTTATTGTACACTACAGTAATATGGGTTAAAGCAGTATATCTCATGTTTACTGTACATTACTCTAATTTTACTCTGCACCACATAGGATTGCAAGACAACCTCACAGAGGTGGAAGAGGGCCCATTTTTACTCCGCAACAAGAGGAAGCCATTTGTGCAATGGTGATTGCAAACAATGCCATAAGGTTGAGAGAGATCCAGAGCGCTGTTATAGAGGATGACAATATATTTGGCAATATTGAATCCGTTTCAATCTCTACAATTGACAGAGTGCTTAGGAGAAATGAAATGCGCATGAAACAACTGTATAATGTGTCATTTGACCGGAACAGTGACAGAGTGAAGGAGGTCCGTCACCAGTATGTACAGGTAAAACATTTATGTGTTCTTTGCATACTCTAATGTTCAGTGCTGTAAACTGGTTACATGAAAGTTCATACTGTACAATATGTTGTCCAAAATGAATTATGTTACACAGGAAAAGTTGTTATAGTTTCTCTCTCTCTCTCTCTCTCTCTCTCTCTCTCTCTCTCTCTCTCTCTCTCTCTCTCTCTCTCTCTCTCTCTCTCTCTCTCTCTCTCTCTCTCTCTCTCTATTCTGGGATAAAGCGTGTACTGGAGCTGGACGCCAGGGAACCGCTGCACACATTCATATATCTTGATGAGGCGGGTTTCAATCTGGCAAAAGGTAGAAGGCGTGGCAGAAATCGCATTGGACAGAGAGCAACCACTGATGTCCCAGGCCAACGAGGAGGGAATATTACCATGTGTGCAGCCGTCTCAGAAAACGGCGTCCTCACCCATATGCCCCGTCTTGGTCCATACAACACGCAACATCTGCTGACTTTTTTAGACACTCTTTACAGGGACATAATCCCTGAGAATGAGAGGGGTCTAAATGGAGACCATCTAAACAAGTTTGTTGTTGTATGTGATAATGTGCGTTTTCACCACTCAGATCTGGTCAGACAGTGGTTTGCAGCACATGAAAGGATGCTGGTGTAATATCTCCCTCCCTACTCCCCATTCCTGAATCCTATAGAGGAGTTTTTCTCTGCCTGGAGGTGGAAGTATGACCGGCATGCACATACCCAAATGGCCTTGCTAGACGCCATGGATGCAGCATGTGATGACATCACAGCACAGTCCTGCAGAGGGTGGATTCGCCACTCAAGGAGATACTTTCCTCGCTGCATTGCCAGGGAGGATATTCGCTGTGATGTCAATGAAAATATGTGGCCAGACAGACAGGAACGTCTGGATGCGAATGAATAATTTACAGTACTGTGTATGTTGTATGTCCAATAAGTACTGCAATATTGTTTACAGTTGTGCACAGCTCTACCCAAAGGGTGTTTCTTATGTTTGTTGTAAATACTGTAAGTTTGTATTTTTCTTTTGCACAATGCTGTGAACACATTAGAATTGCAAAGAGCATATGCAGTAAAAATGTGAAACATAACTATTCAGCGTCTTGTACTTATTTACCTCACTAAATACAGTAATGTGTAACCCACTGTAGATTTCAAATGGCCGTGCAAATAGTGTATAGTACTGTCTTGAGCATTTTCAGGTAGTGTCACCAAGATCTGACTTTTTTGCATTGGAAAACACTTACAGAGTGAACTGTCATAATGAAAACATGACAAAGCCATTTGACTATCTTGTTCATAAACAATGGTGTCAGGACTTTTCATTTTGATGACACTGACACTTTCATTGACATAAATACTTGCTTTTGAGGAATGAACTATCCATTTTGAGCAAGTGACACGCTTTTGCAGGTTAACACCTAGGTTTTGCAGTTTGTACTAATTGTTCTGAGAAATGCACTAACTGTGGTGCAAATGTTAATAGTGATGTGAGAAATCCACCAAAGTGACTGAGAAAAACTGTAATAAAAGTTACAAAAATATCCTGTTTCTCATTGAACGACACGAACAACACATGGTACCAGGAGTAAAACAGTGCAAGATACAACTGTGAAATGCAATAATACAGTAAAAAGCACACATAGCCATTACACAACAACTAGATAACAACCCCATAACCATCACACAGCCATTAAACATTCTCAAAATGTCTGTCATTGCACAACAGGTGCAACAAACTGTAACCTTCATCATTTTCAGTACCTCTAGCATACACACCTTCAACAGCCTACCTCTACAGGGGATCAGTAAAGTAATGAATGTAATTAAAGAACACAGACCTTCTACAGCGCCTCTCTGCAGCACGACACTGACCAGCGAGTCACCTTCCAAGTAGTAAGGGTGAAAAGCAGAAGTGTGAGGAAGAACAGTTTGGTGATGGTGATGCTATTCCTGCCCTCTGTCCTCCGTCCTCTGTCCTCTCACCACAACAGTATTAATATACCAGAATGTTCTAGAGATGTATAGCACTCTCTACATCTCACATGCTCTTCTGTCTTTAGAGGGTTGAACTGGTGACGTTAGAGCTAGTTATTAAACAACAGAATGTCTCAAAGTATCAAATAAATAGTTAATGTGGGATAGGAACATGATGGTGTGATAGTGTGACTGGCTCGGCTGTGGCCACGCTGCTGACTTCCTGCTGACTTCCTGCCCTCCCTCCTCTCACCACATGAACACACATCACACATGCACACGCTGATCAGAATTGAAATTCTCATAACTTTTAGTTCAACCTCCACAACATTTAGTCATTTTTGCACATCATAGTAGCAGTTTCTCATTCCTTCAAACAAATTGCAAATGCTTTTGGACATGCATCAATTGCTGTCATACAATTCTCTGCTGTTTTATAACATTATCTTTGCTTATGTCATGTCAGTCAAAATGAACTCTACTTTTGGATGCTGAATAGTCATTCCCTATAAAACTAATAGTCCTCATTTCATTGCTTGAGTCATTACATCCAAAAATGTTGAACAAGTTGTCAAAATCTGTCAAGCAAATTGTATACATTTCTTTATCATTTTTCCTGAAAATTGAAACAATTGAAACAAATTGAACAATTTCTCTCAGGTGAACCTCAGCTTTCACTGATGAGGAGGAGTGTGTGAAGCATTCATTGTAACCAATGATAAGCCACTTCTCCACAGTCACTCAGAGCTGAATCCCATGAACCCTCAATTGGCAAGCATATATGAACCGAGCAGGACATAGTGTGTACCATTTCAACAATACTGTGACACAGAAATGAAAGGTCAGCATCGTGGAAGAGGGGCGAGGATGCGGGGAGGAAGAGGAAGGGGACAAAACAGGGGAAGAGGAAGAAGAGGCCAAGTACATAGGCAGATTCCTGATGAAATTAGGGCTACAATTGTGGACCATGTTGTCAATCACGGCCTCACAATGGCTGAGGCTGGTCGAAGGGTGCAGCCAAATGTTGGGAGAACCACTGTGAATTCAATTGTTCAAACATTTCGTCGGGAGAACAGGTGTGTATATTGGACAGTAATTCAGCACTAAACTATCTGCACTGCACTACTGTCATTGTGTCATACATGAAGCTTACAGTGGGACAAGAACTTGTCGTCACTTTTTACATTTTACATTTAGACTTACAGCTTTACTGCAGCACAGATTTACTGTATTGTAGTGTAAAGTAGTGTTACAGTAAATATTTGCCATATTTACAGTATGGTACTGTACTGCAGCATTTTACAAGTGGGAAGCACTGTTATTGTACACTACAGTAATATGGGTTAAAGCAGTATATCTCATGTTTACTGTACATTACTCTAATTTTACTCTGCACCACATAGGATTGCAAGACAACCTCACAGAGGTGGAAGAGGGCCCATTTTTACTCCGCAACAAGAGGAAGCCATTTGTGCAATGGTGATTGCAAACAATGCCATAAGGTTGAGAGAGATCCAGAGCGCTGTTATAGAGGATGACAATATATTTGGCAATATTGAATCCGTTTCAATCTCTACAATTGACAGAGTGCTTAGGAGAAATGAAATGCGCATGAAACAACTGTATAATGTGCCATTTGACCGGAACAGTGACAGAGTGAAGGAGGTCCGTCACCAGTATGTACAGGTAAAACATTTATGTGTTCTTTGCATACTCTAATGTTCAGTGCTGTAAACTGGTTACATGAAAGTTCATACTGTACAATATGTTGTCCAAAATGCATTATGTTACACAGGAAAAGTTGTTATAGTTTCTCTCTCTCTCTCTCTCTCTCTCTCTCTCTCTCTCTCTCTCTCTCTCTCTCTCTCTATTCTGGGATAAAGCGTGTACTGGAGCTGGACGCCAGGGAACCGCTGCACACATTCATATATCTTGATGAGGCGGGTTTCAATCTGGCAAAAGGTAGAAGGCGTGGCAGAAATCGCATTGGACAGAGAGCAACCACTGATGTCCCAGGCCAACGAGGAGGGAATATTACCATGTGTGCAGCCGTCTCAGAAAACGGCGTCCTCACCCATATGCCCCGTCTTGGTCCATACAACACGCAACATCTGCTGACTTTTTTAGACACTCTTTACAGGGACATAATCCCTGAGAATGAGAGGGGTCTAAATGGAGACCATCTAAACAAGTTTGTTGTTGTATGTGATAATGTGCGTTTTCACCACTCAGATCTGGTCAGACAGTGGTTTGCAGCACATGAAAGGATGCTGGTGTAATATCTCCCTCCCTACTCCCCATTCCTGAATCCTATAGAGGAGTTTTTCTCTGCCTGGAGGTGGAAGGTATATGACCGGCATGCACATACCCAAATGGCCTTGCTAGACGCCATGGATGCAGCATGTGATGACATCACAGCACAGTCCTGCAGAGGGTGGATTCGCCACTCAAGGAGATACTTTCCTCGCTGCATTGCCAGGGAGGATATTCGCTGTGATGTTGACGAAAATATGTGGCCAGACAGACAGGAACGTCTGGATGCGAATGAATAATTTACAGTACTGTGTATGTTGTATGTCCAATAAGTACTGCAATATTGTTTACAGTTGTGCACAGCTCTACCCAAAGGGTGTTTCTTATGTTTGTTGTAAATACTGTAAGTTTGTATTTTTCTTTTGCACAATGCTGTGAACACATTTGAATTGCAAAGAGCATACAGTAAAAATGTGAAACATAACTATTCAGCGTCTTGTACTTATTTACCTCACTAAATACAGTAATGTGTAACCCACTGTAGATTTCAAATGGCCGTGCAAATAGTGTATAGTACTGTCTTGAGCATTTTCAGGTAGTGTCACCAAGATCTGACTTTTTTGCATTGGAAAACACTTACAGAGTGAACTGTCATAATGAAAACATGACAAAGCCATTTGACTATCTTGTTCATAAACAATGGTGTCAGGACTTTTCATTTTGATGACACTGACACTTTCATTGACATGAATACTTGCTTTTGAGGAATGAACTATCCATTTTGAGCAAGTGACACGCTTTTGCAGGTTAACACCTAGGTTTTGCAGTTTGTACTAATTGTTCTGAGAAATGCACTAACTGTGGTGCACATGTTAATAGTGATGTGAGAAATCCTCCAAAGTGACTGAGAAAAACTGTAATAAAAGTTACAAAAATATCCTGTTTCTCATTGAACGACACGAACAACACATGGTACCAGGAGTAAAACAGTGCAAGATACAACTGTGAAATGCAATAATACAGTAAAAAGCACACATAGCCATTACACAACAACTAGATAACAACCCCATAACCATCACACAGCCATTAAACATTCTCAAAATGTCTGTCATTGCACAACAGGTGCAACAAACTGTAACCTTCATCATTTTCAGTACCTCTAGCATACACACCTTCAACAGCCTACCTCTACAGGGGATCAGTAAAGTAATGAATGTAATTAAAGAACACAGACCTTCTACAGCGCCTCTCTGCAGCACGACACTGACCAGCGAGTCACCTTCCAAGTAGTAAGGGTGAAAAGCAGAAGTGTGAGGGAGAACGGTTTGGTGATGGTGATGCCATTCCTGCCCTCTGTCCTCCGTCCTCTGTCCTCTCACCACAACAGTATTAATATACCAGAATGTTCTAGAGATGTATAGCACTCTCTACATCTCACATGCTCTTCTGTCTTTAGAGGGTTGAACTGGTGACGTTAGAGCTAGTTATTAAACAACAGAATGTCTCAAAGTATCAAATAAATAGTTCATGTGGGACAGGAACATGATGGTGTAATAGTGTGACTGGCTCGGCTGTGGGACAGGAACATGATGGTGTAATAGTGTAACTGGCTCGGCTGTGGCCACGCTGCTGACTTCCTGCCCTCCCTCCTCTCACCACATGAACACACATCACACATGCACACGTCTAGGTGTTGGGGTTGGAGGTGGAGGTGGTGGGGTTGGGGGTGGAGGTGGAGGTGGTGGGGTTGGGGGTGGGGGTGGAGGTAGTGGGGGTGGAGGTGGAGGTGGTGGGGTTGGGGTGGAGGTGGAGGTGGGGGTGGAGGTGGTGGGGTTGGGGGTGGGGGTGGAGGTGGAGGTGGTGGGGTTGGGGTGGAGGTGGAGGTGGGGTTGGAGGTGGAGGTGGAGGTGGGGTTGGAGGTGGAGGTGGTGGGGGTGGCGGTGGGGGTGGAGGTGGAGGTGGAGGTGGTGGGGGTGGCGGTGGGGGTGGAGGTGGAGGTGGTGGGGTTGGCGGTGGAGGTATCAGGAAGTGGTCAAGTCTTACTAGATGGTCTTGGATGGTTATACTATGTTAAACTCCAGCTAGCAGTAGACTGTACAACACTGTCCATCATTTTGATATTGGATTAACTGTCGCGTGTGTTTCTGTGTAAAGCAAGGAAACAAGTTGGAAGTAAACGCATTAGCTCGACCAAAGAAGTTACCTGCATTAAAACTCACATTTACAGATTCATCCGATAGATGAAATGAGTGGATGTACTCTCATCAACTCATCAAAGTTCAAATGGACGTCCTTCCCAGAGAGAAACACACACCTTTTATCTTCCTCGAGAGTTCGGGAATATTGTACTATGTACAGTTTACATTCCACCGAGTGGTAATGCTACTAGAGCAGCCAGCGCGATAGCAGACTGTGTGCACAGACAATTGAAACGCACTCCTGAAGCACCTTGTTTTATTGCCGGCGACTTTAATCACTGTAAGCTTGAGTCTGCGCTGCCTGGATTCACGCAGTATGTTAAGTGTAACACGCGAGGTGAACGAATCCTTGATAAATGTTATGGCAATGTTAAGGACGCCTACACTGCCAGGGCTAAACCCCCGTTAGGTAACTCCGACCACAATGTTGTCCAGCTAATTCCCACGTATAAATCTCTGCTTAAAAGTAGCAAACCCCAAGTTAAAACAGTTCATGTCTGGAATGATGATGGCATTGAAACCCTAAAAGGCTGCTTTTCCTGTACCGACTGGGACCTCTTTCATGGTCTGGACCTTGAAGAGGCTACTGACACTATTACAGATTATATAAAGTTTTGCAGAGATAACGTGTTACCCCTGAAATCTATAACTGTGTACCCTAACAACAAATCCCATATCACGAAGGAAATCAAAAAGTGCATAGTTCAGAAGAGAATTGCATTCAGGAATAAGGATCTTTTGGCCATGAGGAACATCCAAAAAGAACTGAATCACAAATTAAGGGGGGCCAAGAGGAAACAGAAAGAGACATTTGAATCCCACTGCTCTTCTATGAACACAAAAAAACTATGGGACTCCATGAAATATATGACTAACATGGCCCCAGCTAAAAGGTGCCTTAGTGTCCTAAACGAGGGCGAAAAAGCCAATGAACTTAACAATTTTTATGCCAGGTTTGAGACTGCCGACTTCTCGATGGAGCAAACAGTGGCTCTTCAGGCGCTGCCTGAGTTGGAAGCAAGTATCACCATTGAGCAGCGCGAGGTACAGAGACTGTTCGCTAACACCCGCCCTAGAAAGTCCTCTGGACCGGATGGCATCTCTGGGCTCATGCTAAAGTCCTGCAGTGAGGAGCTGGCTGAGGCCTGGTGTCCTATCTGCCAGAAGTCTCTGGACTCTCACACTGTTCCGTCCATCTGGAAAGACGCTATCATTATTCCTGTTCCTAAGAAGGCTAGCTGCAAGGAAAATAATGACCTGCGACCAGTCGCTTTGACTTCTGTTGTAATGAAATGTTTTGAAAAATTCATTATATGTAAAGTGAAAAATGCAGTCAGTTGCTCTCTGGATCCTTTTCAGTTTGCGTATAGATGTAATACAGGCACAGATGATGCAACCTCAGCCATGGTGCACTTCATATCTAAGCACTTAGAGGACCCTACCTCCTATTTCCGACTCCTATTTGTTGATTTCAGTTCTGCTTTTTACACGATACAGCCGCACCTTTTAATTGAGAAGTTAAGTGGGCTTAATGTCCCCCCCCTCATTATAAAATTGTATCACTCCTTTTTAACTAACCGCACTCAGCGGGTCAGTGTTAATGGCACTCTTTCGGAACCCAGAACCATAAGCACTGGTGCTCCACAGGGTGTAGTCAGTTCCCCTGTGCTCTTTACTTTATACACAAACGAGTGCAGAAGCACCTACCCTAGCAATCGCATCATAACATTTTCGGATGACACTGCCATCCTTGCTTTAATTAAAAAGGACAGTGACCTAACTGACTATTATTCTGAAATCCAGAGGTTTGTTAAATGGTGTGATGTTAACTGCCTGGTTTTAAATGTTAAGAAAACTCAGGAGATGGTGTTCGACCCCAGAGGTGTTGGGGACCACAGGCCTGTGGTCATCCACAAACAATCCATCTCTCAGGTCGCCTCTTACAAGTATCTCGGGGTTTTCATTGATAACTCACTCACCTGGAGCACTCATGTAGACAGCCTTTGTAGTAGATTACAACAACGACTACACTTCCTACGCCGCCTTAGAGTTCATGGTGTTGACCAAAAATGTATGCTACTCTTCTACCAGTCTGTCTTAGAGAGTCTCATCAGATACGGCATTACATCTTGGTTTGGTAACCTATCTGTAAAACTAAGGTCCAAACTGGTCCGACTGATACAGACTGCATGGAAGATCATAGGGGTGAAAGACCACTCATCCCTGCAGTCTATTTTTGAACAGGCTACTCTAAGGCAGGCTAATAGAATTCTGATGAATCCCTCCCATGTCCTACATGCAGAGTATGAACTGCTGCCCTCTGGGAGGAGGTTCAGAGTCCCCCGCACTAGATTAAATAGATTTTAAAATTATTTTATTCCCGTTTCTGTTAAACTTTTAAACTGCACCAGATGAATGTAACTTATCTTGCCTATCATTTTATTTCCACTCTTGTTTTAATCAGGGCCGCCTTCTGTTTGTGTGCTAATATTCTGTATTGTCTGTTGCTCTTTGTTGCCCAATACAAATTTCCCAGTGATGGGACAATAAAGTGACTCTTGACTTTTGACTTGACTTTGACAACACTCTGTCTGTCAGGTTTTTTTCAAGTCTTCTCTGAGTGAGGAACCACTCTGATGCTCAACCACACAATGGACTAACCCTAACCCTGAATGTCACAAGTGACATGTGACATCCTGTCACTTCCTATGGGGCTGTTGTACAATCAACACTGACAGAGAGAGAGGGAGAAGAGGCTGTCTTTAACACACTCTTCTATCTTCACCTCAAAACAGGAAGTCAAAACAGGAAGTCAATTTCCCTGATCTAAAGTCCTATTTCCATGCAACTCAAATAGATACAATAATGAAATGGATGAATAACTCGGTTCAAACCAAATGGAAAGACATAGAAAAACAAGTAATATCAATATCAATAGGAACACTACCTTTTCTGAGTCTAAAGGATATTCAAAAATATAGTGGAAATAACAGATGCATAGAAAATACCCTCATAAATTGGAAAACTATTCGTAAAATGTATAAATGTGATGACAAATGTATTTATTTGAGAGAGATAGCCAGTGATCCAGACTTTTTACCTAATAAAACAGACAAAAAAGAATGGGCTAGGAAGGGACTACAGGTGTACTCACAGATGGTTACAAATGACATGATAGACTCATTTGAAACCTTAGTTAATACATTTAATATAAGTAATAGCCATTTCTTTAAGTACTTACAAATTAGAAGCTACCTTATAACACAGCAGAGGAGACAGGAACAAAGATCACATATACTGATGGAATATCTGATCAAAAATAGAAACAGCGAAAAGACAAACATCTCAAAACTTTACAAAATCATGCAAGAAATCAAGATACAAGAAGATAACACTAAAGAAAAATGGGAAAAATGAATTAGCAATAACAATTACGGATAAAGATTGGAAAGAAGCATGCAAAAGAATATTTAAGACAACACAATCAAAATTCTGGAAAGAATTTGCTTGGAAAATAAATATGAAGACCTTCCTAACACCGAAAATGTTGTCAAAATATAGGCCAACAGGCAATGCAGAATGCTGGAGGAAATGTACGGAACGAGAAGCCAATCACACACACATTTTTAATACATGCCCTAAATTGAAAAGGTTTTGGGAGGCAGTTCAAGTAAAAATAAAAAATACATTTAACTTACAAAATCCTATACATCCAGTCAATATTATACTCGGTCTTATTCCATTAGATATATACAGAGAGGGAGATAAATATTTGTACACCATACTACGTATTGCGGCTTTAAAGCAAATTACACGTAAATGGTTGGACTTAAACCCACCATCTGTTAATAATTGGAAAAAAACAGTTGAAGAGATAAAAGAAATGGAAAGAATTACTTATAAAGTGGGAAACCGTGAAGAGCAATTCACTATGAACTGGAGTAAATGGACCGAATGAATGAGTAGGAAGAACCCCCCCCCCTCACCGATCCCACCCCTCCCACCACCCTCCTTTTATCTCTTACTTTTCTATCTCTACCCCTATAATTTCTCTCTTCTTTTTCTGTATTTTCTCTCTATTCTTTATTCTTTATTTTTTTTTTTTTTGTTCTCTTTAAAAAAAAATAAAAAAAAGATGCAGGATGAACTTAGACAAGTGAAGACAACTTGTAAAGTGTATGAAATGAACTTGAAATGTACAACCCTGCAATAAAGTATAATAAAAAAAAAGGAAGTCAACAGGAAGACAGACTTCAACCCAGAGCGCTGATGAGCGACCACCACAGTCTCTCTGTCTGTGGGGCCAACTCTGTCTGAAGCACCTCATAACGGTGTTAGCCTGTTGAGCTTAAGCCTGAACATGACCGAGGGGGAGGTATCAAAAGTGCTGAGGGTGGTGGTGGAGGAGGTGGGGGTGGAGGTGGAGGTGGTGGAGGTGGGGGTGGAGGTGGTGGAGGTGGAGCTAGAGGCTGGTCTATTCTGGGTGGAGGTGGAGGTGGAGGTGGAGGTGGAGCTAGAGGCTGGTCTATTCTGGGTGGAGGGGGAGGTGGAGGTGGAGGTGGGGGTGGGGGTGGAGCTAGAGGCTGGTCTATTCTGGGTGGAGGGGGAGGTGGAGGTGGAGGTGGGGGTGGGGGTGGAGCTAGAGGCTGGTCTATTCTGGGTGGAGGGGGAGGTGGAGGTGGAGGTGGGGGTGGAGGTGGGGGTGGAGGTGGAGGAGGTGGAGGTGGAGCTAGAGGCTGGTCTATTCTGGGTGGAGGTGGAGGTCTTTTTTAAGGCAGGATTTTTGTAAACGTTCACTTTTTTACTGTCTCATAAACAAAATGTCTTTACATATCGTGTATTACCGAGAGGAGAGCGAATTTCGTCGTCGTTATCCCTGCTACTCGCCATGACTTGACCTGCACAGTGTGCAGCGCACTTTGACTTTGTAGTTTGCCGCTGCTAGTCGCGCACTGCACGGAAATGGTGACAGTCACGCAGAATGTGCCATTTAAAAATAAAGGTGTATCTTTAACACTAGAGCAGCCGTGAGGTGTTAAACAGCACCAGTGAGTACAAAAAAAAATCTACCTTTGCACTCGATCAAATTTCAGGACCCTCCTTTCATGACTTTTCCTAGATATGTGCGTTCTACCACCCAGCATCTTTACATTTTCAAAATCGAGTTAGTATAAAGCGATTTTGCAGTATTTCTGTGTGTGTCTGTGTATTTGCCTTGGGATTCGGCTGCCATCTTTTTCTCCAAGGCTGCAATTCTCTTTTATATCAGCAGAGGTAGCAAGGGGACACACACTGTGCTCAACCTTCAGGCTTCAGTGCTGAATTAGATACAGTATAAGACTGATAAGTATGTAACATAATGTGTTTATATATAAGCTATATATAGCAATAGTGATACATAAGATATGTATATGTACAGACAGTTATGAAAATGATAAACTGTACAGTATGTCTCCCAATCCCTTCAGATTTGTTGGAGCTGAGGGTTTTTTTTCACCCAAGTTCCATGCAAAAGTGATAATGTAGGAGTTGGAGCGTACAAATGAAACGGAGACTTGGAGCCAGTATAAAGCCGACTGTGTCTGCGTTTATTTAACTGAAGACATAGCGCCCCTAGCAACACCCAACACTTCCTTATATGTTACCTGTAACCCCATACGTCACACCCCAGTGACCGGCGTTAAAGTGCCCGCACACAATTCCCCATAACCAAACACACAGGTGAATTATGTACATCATACATCATAGCATTGTCCGCTACAGACCTCCCCCCAGAATTCACCATAATTGAGAACAGTCACCATTGCGGGGCCCGGATCACCCGTCCAAAACGGCTCCGTAAAACCGGAGCAGGGACTGAAAGCTCAACAGGGGTCTGCTTATGAGGGACAGCAGGTGTTTTTTTAGAGGCTTTGCGGTGGCGTGGGGGCATAGCTGGAGGGCCGAGCCAACCCCACAGGCTGGTCCAGATCCACGTGAGCTGGCTTAAGTCTGTCCACTGAGATGTAATCTGGCTTACCCCCGATGTCCACCAGAAAAGCCTTGTCTCCAGCCTCCAGAACCCGAAACGGTCCGTCATAGGGCGGTTGAAATGGCCCTCGGTGGGCGTCATGGCGGATGAACACGTACTCTGCCGTTCGCAGGCAGGGTGGCATATATGACTGGGGTAGCCCATGCTGTGAGGTGGGTACAGGTGCGAAAGCCTTGGCCTTATCCAAAAACTCGGCTCGCTGTTTGAGCGCCGACCAAGGGACCGTGGCGTTGGGGACGAAATCCCCAGGAACCCGTAGCGGCTGTCCGTAGACCAGCTCGGCAGATGACGACCGAAGGTCTTCTTTAGGGGCGGTCCTAAGGCCCAACATGACCCACGGGAGCCTGTCGACCCAATCACTGTCCTTGAGGCTAGCCCGAAGTGCAGCTTTCATAGAACGATGAAACCGCTCACACAACCCGTTGGCCTGTGGGTGATATGCGGTAGTGCGGTGTAGCTTCATCCCCAGGCCTCCGGCAACCGCACTCCAGAGCTCAGACGTGAACTGTGGCCCCCGGTCAGAGGAGACGTCAGATGGAGCACCGAACCGGGCGACCCAAGTGCCAACGAACGCCCGAGCCACCTCAGCAGCCGTGGTAGATGATAGTGGAACGGCCTCCGGCCACCGTGTGGTTCTGTCGACCATTGTGAGGAGGTAGGTGAACCCATAAGAAGGTGGCAAAGGCCCCACCAGGTCCACATTGACATGATCAAACCTCCTTTCCGGCACTGAAAAATGTGCCAGAGGGGCCTTCGTATGTCGATGCACCTTAGAACGCTGGCACATGACACAGGCATCTGCCCACTTCTGAATGTCCTTTCTAAGCCCGTGCCAGACAAACTTAGCTGCCACCAGTTTTTGAGAAGCCTTCCTCCCTGGGTGGGACAGGCCATGAATAGCGTCGAAAACCTGTCGTCTCCACTCAAGGGGCACGACGGGCCGTGGCTGCCCAGTGGACATGTCACATAGGAGTGTGGTCCCGGTGTCGTCGAAGACCACGTCCTCCAACTTAAGCCCTGTGACAGCAGTCCTGAGGGCCTGAGCCTCTTGGTCAGAGGCCTGATCGCCTGCCATGCGGGCGTAGTCGATGCCCAGGTGCACCGCACCGGCGACCGCCCGTGAGAGGCAGTCAGCAACCTGGTTGTCCTTCCCTGCAACATGTTGGATGTCGGTCGTAAACTCAGAGATGAAGGACAGTTGGCGCTGCTGACGGGCAGACCATGGCTCTGAAACCTTCGCCATCGCGAATGTCAACGGCTTGTGGTCCACGAAAGCTGTGAATGGCCTGGCCTCCAACAGAAAACGGAAGTGCCGAACGGCGAGGTAGAGGCCCAGGAGCTCCCGATCGAAGGTGCTGTATTTACGTTCGTTAGGGCGGAGCTGCCGGCTGAAAAAAGCGAGTGGCTGCCAAGCTCCCTTCACCCACTGTTCATGCACCGCCCCGACTGCATAGTCAGAAGCATCCGTGGTTACGGCAATCGGTGCATTTGGCGAGGGATGTGCCAGCATAGTTGCCCTAGCCAAAGCTCTCTTAGTCCCAGTGAAAGCATCGTCCATCTCCACCGACCAGCCGATGATGTGCTTGGCGGTCTTGCCTTTAAGAGCCTCATACAAGGGCCGCATGAACCAGGCTGCTCGGGGAACAAAGCGGTGGTAAAAGTTCACCATGCCTAAAAATTCCTGCAGGGCCTTGATTGTGAGTGGACGTGGAAAATCCACGATAGCGTTCACTTTTGAGGGCAGGGGCACTGCCCCGTCGTTAGTGATGCGGTGTCCAAGGAAATCAATTGACGTCAGTCCGAACTGGCATTTGGCTGGATTGATGATCAGGCCATGCTGGTTAAGCCTTTCAAAGAGAGTTCTTAAATGCGACACATGCTCTGCCATGGAAGCGCTGGCGATAAGAATGTCGTCCAGATAAACGAACAGGAATGGCAGGTCCCTAAGCACGGTGTCCATCAGCCGCTGAAAAGCCTGTGCCGCGTTTTTAAGACCGAACGGCATACGGAGGAACTCAAAAAGGCCGAATGGGGTGATCACTGCTGTTTTCGGGACGTCCTGTGAATGGACAGGAACCTGGTGATAGCCACGAACTAGGTCCACCTTAGAGAACACCAACCTCCCCGCCAGTCGGGCAGAAAAATCCTGAATGTGTGGGATTGGGTAACGGTCAGGGGTCGTAATGTCATTGAGACGGCGGTAATCGCCACATGGACGCCACCCACCACCAGGTTTTGGGACGATATGTAGTGGAGAAGCCCAGGGGCTGTTTGACCGGCGAATAATGCCAAGCCGCTCCATGGTGTCGAACTCCGCCTTAGCAACGTCGAGCTTAGCTGGATCCAGGCGCCGGGCACGAGCATAGACTGGTGGTCCAGTAGTGGCGATGTAATGCTCAACCCCATGCTTAGTGGAGGCTGATGAGAAAGTGGGCTCCGTAAGACTCGGGAACTCAGCTAAGAGGCGGGAAAACACATCAGCAGCAGAAAGAGCACTAGACAGTCTTGTCGTGCCCGTACCACTGAGTGCACATGCGAGGGAACTAAAAGTTTCTGCGTTGATGAGTCGTCGGTTCTTGACGTCCACCAAAAGGCCATTAGCGCAGAGGAAGTCGGCGCCAAGAAGGGGAGTAGACACAGTAGCCGTAATAAACTCCCAGTTAAAACGCTGTCCTCCGAAGCACAGTGGTATTTTCCTCATCCCAAACGTGCGGATGGGGCTGCCATTGGCAGCTTCTAGAATGGGGCCATGTTTATCGCTCTGGATCTCTATCCGTGATGCAGGCAGGACGCTCAGCTGAGCCCCTGTGTCACAGAGGAACCGCCGTCCCGAAACTGTGTCAGTAATGAACAACAAGCTACCTGAACGGCCGACACTCATGGCAGCTATCGAGCGCCGGTCCTGGCGTTTCCCGATGCCTCAAAGTTGCACGGGGGGCGGCACCTCCTAGCTTTGGAGCCATATTGTGCATGGTAGTAACACAGGCCTGTGTCCTGGTGCCGTCGGCCCACAGCGGCCACCTCCACTGTGTCTCCAGGCCACGATGGGTTAACACTGGCTGAACCTCGAATTGTCATGCTGCACCGTTGCACACCAACAGAAAAAAACGTATCTGCCTCTCTAGCCAAAGCACGGCTATCCTTAGTAATGGTATTAGCTAATGCAGCCCGAACCTGTAATGGTAGCTGTTGCAAGAATAGTTCATTAAAAAGAAAACACGGTCTATGATCCCCTAGAAGAGCTAGCATATAGTCCATCAACTCTGAGGGTTTAGCATTGCCGAGGCCGGGCAGAGAGAGTAGCTGGCGGGCACGTTCAGATTCAGTTAAAGTAAAAGTCTCTAGTAAGTACGCCTTTAATGCTCCATATTTATTGTGCTCAGGAGGCTGCTCGAAAATACTCACAACCCTGGCTGCTGTAGAACTCCCGAGAGCAGAGACGACATAGTAGTATTTCGTAATGTCCGTGGTAATTCCTTTAAGCACGAACTGTGCCTCCGTCTGAGCAAACCACACTGTTGGCTGTTTCTCCCAGAACTCAGGCAACTTCATAGCGACAGCGTTCATCGCAGCCGGTGCGTTATCCATAATTGAAAAAACAAAACAATATAATCCTTGGAAAGCGTCCCAAAGCGACGTCAGGGTCACCACTGTAGGAGTTGGAGCGTACAAATGAAATGGAGACTTGGAGCCAGTATAAAGCCGACTGTGTCGGCGTTTATTTAACTGAAGACATAGCGCCCCTAGCAACACCCAACACGTCCTTATATGTTACCTGTAACCCCATACGTCACACCCCAGTGACCGGCGTTAAAGTGCCCGCACACAATTCCCCATAACCAAACACACAGGTGAATTATGTACATCATACATCATAGCATTGTCCGCTACAATAAGATATTATGATATGTGTAGCCTATGTACAGTTATGAATGATACACTGCACAGTATGTACCTATCAAGCTGTGTGGTATTACATAGGTACCACAGCAAAGTAGTTCATCAACGAATATTATATAACAAACGGATATTTATAATATTGTATATAATGTATTTTTTGTATATCACTGTAGACCACGTTGTAGTAGTAGCCAATTGCAGAGTGTATTCATTATTTTGTTTGTTTGAATCCTCACTGTGTTCATGTTGTGCAGTGAACAAACAATTGTTGGGAGAATAAACTGTCTCTTGCCGTGAAATGTGTACATCAAATAAAATGATGTCGGCGATGACTATGCCTGTAATCATTAACGATATAACGAACGGATATTTCTGAGTGGGGCAGTTCCAGATATAGTGAAGACAGACAGGAAAGTAAGGAGAAGAAGGGAGAGAGTATATTGACAATTGATAATAAGATATTGATAATGTATTTCGCTGTCGACCAAAATCGTTTGAAATTACATGCTTGTGCATTGAATGACACTATGTACAGCGCTGTCAATTTTCAAATAATGCAATAGGCTATATATATGAATGTTCAGTTGTGATATGAAGTAGCCAACAATTCTCATGTCGACCATGATAATAATAGGCTACAACAAGGTTGTACATAGATATACGCAGATTCATATTTGGATAGTTGATTTTGGCACCATTGTATAGTAGCCAATTGCAGAGAGTATACATTATTTTGTTTGTTTACTGCACATTATAAATGAAATGATGTGTATTAATTATTTTGTTTGTTTGAATCCTCACTGTGTTCATGTTATAATGTTTAGTGAACGAACAATTGTTGGGTGTTTGCCACAAATCGGAATTCTCTTGCCGTGAAATGTGTACTCAATAAGACATGCGCTCTGCGCTGCGGGCTACATTTGATTATGTAATCATCAACGATTGATTAGTAGGCCATTGTTTATCAAAGATGAATCCTGACAATTGAATGCCATTTGAGATCGAGACTCGGTAGCCTAATAGTGATAATGAGTTCAATCTGTAAACAGTTATCATCTCAATAGGACGGCCAATGAAATGCGTTGTTTTTTTGATTTTGCATTCCTTGTTTCGTGGTAAACTAATCTCTTTCTGATCGTCCCGTTCACAAAAACCTAAGGTGCATAAGTCACGTAATATGGTGAAATAAATGTTCGTTCAGACAATACAACATATATTGAAAAATATGATGATGAATACATGTGGGATGGAGGTACGGGGATGATATGTGGCATGTCCGCTCGCCATCTAAAGCACTTGGTTATAAACATACTAGGCTCTGTTTCTAACAAGTAGGCACAAACAAAATCACTGTATGGGACAACTCGTTTCTAAGTTACAAACTTCTGAGTTACAATCACTTGATGTTGATGGGGGGAGGGTTGATGGCTCTCGATCGTTTCCGATCAATGAACAAAGACATCGGGTTTCCCCCACGGTGTGTTTCTGTTGCGTGTTCACGCTTCTTGCGTGACATCGCCATCCAGCGATTTTTGTGGGTCAGTACACACTCCCCCATTGTGAATAGTGGTCGTGTGATTCCACACCTCGTCGCGCTTTAGTAGGTAAAAAAACGGCGCGCCCCTAGTGTTAAGATGACGATATATATCGATGTTTTTACATTGCGTTGATGTAATCAGATCGTTAGTCAATGAATCGATGCATCGATGTGAATCGATGCATCGATGTGAATCGATGCATCGATGTGAATCGATGTATCGTTACACCCCTACTAACTACAACTAACTACTACTAACTACTACTAACTACTACTACTACTACTAACTACTAACTACTACTAACTACTACTACTGCTACCACTAACTACTACTACTCCTAACTACCACTAACTACAACTAACTACTACTAACTACTACTAACTACTACTACTAACTACTACTACTAACTACTACTACTACTACTACTAACTACTACTACTACTAACTACTACTAACTACTACTAACTACAACTAACTACTACTAACTACTACTAACTACTACTAACTAACTACTACTAACTACTACTAACTACTACTAACTACTACTAACTAACTACTACTAACTACTACTAACTACTACTAACTACAACTAACTACTACTAACTACTACAAAACTACTACTAACTACTACTAACTACTACTAACTAACTACTACTAACTACAACTAACTACTACTAACTACAACTAACTACTACTAAATACAACTAACTACAACTAACTACTACTAACTACAACTAACTACTACTAACTACTACTAACTACTACTAACTAACTACTACTAACTACTACTAACTACTACTACTAACTACTACTAACTACTACTAACTACAACTAACTACTACTAAATACAACTAACTACAACTAACTACTACTAACTACAACTAACTACTACTAACTACTACTAACTACTACTAACTACTACTAACTACTACTAACTAACTACTACTAACTACAACTAACTACTACTAACTACTACTAACTACTACTAACTAACTACTACTAACTACTACTAACTACTACTACTAACTACTACTAACTACTACTACTAACTACTACTAACTACTACTAACTACAACTAACTACTACTACTAACTACAACTAACTACTACTAACTACTAATAACTACAACTAACTACTACTAACTACTACTAACTACTACTAACTAACTACTACTAACTACTACTAACTACTACTAACTACTACTAACTACTACTAACTACTGCTAACTACAACTAACTACAACTAACTAACTACTAACTACTACTAACTACAACTAACTACTACTAACTACAACTAACTACAACTAACTACTACTAACTACTACTAACTACAACTAACTACTACTAACTACTACTAACTAACTACTAACTAAAACTAACTAATACTAACTACTGCTAACTACTACTAACTACTACTAACTAACTACTAACTACTACTAACTACTACTAACTACTACTAACTACTATTAACTACTACTAACTACTACTAACTACTACTAACTACTACTAACTACTACTAACTACAACTTACTACTACTAACTAACTACTAACTACAACTAACTACAAGTAACTACTACTAACTACTACTAACTACAACTTACTACTACTAACTAACTACTAACTACTACTAACTACAACTAACTACTACTAACTACAACTAACTACAACTAACTACTACTAACTACTACTAATTACAACTAACTACTACAAACTACTACTAACTACTACTAACTACAACTAACTACTACTAACTACTACTAACTACAACTAACTACTACTAACTACTACTAACTACAACTAACTACTACTAACTACAACTAACTACTACTAACTACTACTAACTACTACTAACTACAACTAACTACTACTAACTACAACTAATTACTACTAACTACTACTAACTACTACTAACTACAACGAACTACTACTAACTATAACTAACTACTACTAACTACTACTAACTACTACTAACTACAACTAACTACTACTAACTACTACTAACTACTACTAACTACTACTAACTACTACTAACTACTACTAACTACTACTACTACTAACTAACTACTACTAACTACAACTAACTACTACTAACTACTACTAACTACTACTAACTACTACTAACTTCTACTAACTACTACTAGTTAATGTATTATGCACATAGTTATACTATAGTTAATGCATTATGCACATAGTTATACTATAGTTAATGCATTATGCACACATAGTTATACTATAGTTAATGCATTATTCACACATAGTTATACTATAGTTAATGCATTATTCACACATAGTTATACTATAGTTAAAGCATTATGCACACATAGGTATACTATAGTTAATGCATTATGCACACATAGTTATACTATAGTTAATGCATTATGCACACATAGTTATACTATAGTTAATGCATTATGCACACATAGTTATACTATAGTTAATGCATTATGCACACATAGTTATACTATAGTTAATGCATTATGCACACATAGTTATACTATAGTTAATGCATTATGCACATAGTTATACTATAGTTAATGCATTATGCACACATAGTTATACTATAGTTAATGCATTATGCACACATAGTTATACTATAGTTAATGCATTATGCACATAGTTATACTATAGTTAATGCATTATGCACACATAGTTATACTATAGTTAATGCATTATGCACACATAGTTATACTATAGTTAATGCATTATGCACACATAGTTATACTATAGTTAATGCATTATGCACACATAGTTATACTATAGTTAATGCATTATGCACATAGTTATACTATAGTTAATGCATTATGCACATAGTTATACTATAGTTAATCTATTATGCACACATAGTTATACTATAGTTAATGCATTATGCACACATAGTTATACTATAGTTAATGCATTATGCACACATAGTTATACTATAGTTAATACATTATGTATATAGTTAATGCATTATGCACATAGTTATACTATAGTTAATGCATTATGCACACATAGTTATACTATAGTTAATGCATTATGCACATAGTTATACTATAGTTAATGCATTATGCACACATAGTTATACTATAGTTAATGCATTATGCACATAGTTATACTATAGTTAATGCATTATGCACATAGTTATACTATAGTTAATGCATTATGCACACATCGTTATACTATAGTTAATGCATTATGCACACATAGTTATACTATAGTTAATGCATTATGCACACATAGTTATACTATAGTTAATGCATTATGCACACATAGTTATACTATAGTTAATGCATTATGCACATAGTTATACTATAGTTAATGCATTATGCACACATAGTTATACTATAGTTAATGCATTATGCACACATAGTTATACTATAGTTAATGCATTATGCACATAGTTATACTATAGTTAATGCATTATGCACACATAGTTATACTATAGTTAATGCATTATGCACACATAGTTATACTATAGTTAATGCATTATGCACATAGTTATACTATAGTTAATGCATTATGCACACATAGTTGAATGAATGAATTAATGAATGGTCTTTATTGTCATTGATATAGTACAGGTACCAAACAACGAAATTTGGGAGGGAGGGCTCCCCTGGTGCTAGGAAAAAAATACTAAAAACAAGAAGGGAAAAGAGCTGGTTTACATAAATAAAGGCTATGTACACTATCCACTATACTATACTATACAAATAAAACACTGTGCTGTACTCTATGCTATGCTATACCTATTCTAACATTTCCTATCTCTGAACCTTATGTACCCGAGGGTTTTCATATTGCACTTAGCGTTATTGCACATTCATTTAAAGTGTCGCAGTTTGCAGGTTTGAAATGTTCACAGTTGTGTTTCAGTATTGCACTTGATTTCAATCTAGTAGCTGCCATCAAATTGTCTAGATTGTCCAGGGCCTAGAACCTAGGTCTTTGCTGTGTTCAGGGCCTGAATGGCCCTGGGGTAGAAGCTGAGCTTCAGTCTGTTTGTCCTTGCGAACATGGTCCTGAACCGCCTGTCCGAGGGCAGCCGAGCAAAGTGTTCGTACCCAGGGTGGGATGGGTCTCTGGAGATCTTGGAGGCCTTCCTGAGGCAGCGTGTGTTGTACAGCTCTTCCAGAGAGGGGAGGGGGGCGCCGGTGATCTTCTGGGCCGTTCTCACGACTCTCTGTAGCGCATTCCTCTCTGCGGCTGTGCAGCTGGAGAACCAGATGCAGATGCAGTAGGTGAGGATGCTCTCCACTGCGCAGCGGTAGAAGGTCACCAGCATCTCCTGTCCGATGTTGTCTTTCCTAAGGACTCTCAGGAAGTAGAGCCGCTGTTGTGCCTTCTTGATGATGGCTGCTGTGTTGATCTTCCAGGACAGGTCATCCCGCATGTGCATCCCCAGGAATCGGAGGGTTGAGACTCTCTCCACGCTCCCTCCATCGACGAGCAGGGGCTGGACCTCAGATTTTTTCCTCCTGAAGTCCACGATGATTTCCTGGGTCTTTGACTGGTTCAGCAGCAGGTTGTTAACCTTGCACAGCTTGCCCAGCTGCTCCACCTCATCCCTGTACGCCGCCTCGTCCCCCCCCGAGATGCAGCCCACCACGGTAGTTATACTATAGTTAATGCATTATGCACACATAGTTATACTATAGTTAATGCATTATGCTCACATAGTTATACTATAGTTAATGCATTATGCTCACATAGTTATACTATAGTTAATGCATTATGCACACATAGTTATACTATAGTTAATGCATTATGCACACATAGTTATACTATAGTTAATACATTATGCACATATAGTTATACTATAGGTAATACATTATGTATATAGTTAATGCATTATGCACATATTTATACTATAGTTAATGCATTATGCACACATAGTTATACTATAGTTAATGCATTATGCACACATAGTTATACTATAGTTAATGCATTATGCTCACATAGTTATACAATATAGGTCAAATTACTCTCTCACCATATACAATATAGGTCATATTACTCTCTCACCATATACAATATAGGTCATATTACTCTCTCACCATATACAATATAGGTCATATTACTCTCTCACCATATACAATATAGGTCATATTACTCTCTCACCATATACAATATAGGTCATATTACTCTCTCACCATATACAATATAGGTCATATTACAGCAGTTAGTCATTATCAAAAGCAGTGGTAAAGTATGATAACTTTCATTCACTGAAAATGCTTCAGAAACTGTAGTCCACCAAAACGATTATCATGTCTCATAATATGCTCATGTTCAGATTATCACACAGACATTGTAAACATAGAAACACAATAAAACAAGCAACTAAAATGTACTTCAGATAACATAAGATAACATAGTTATAACCTACCTCCAAAATGATCAACATCATCATAAACCTCTCCTTCTCTGTGGAGGAACACACACAACACAAACTACATGATCAACATCATCATAAACCTCTCCTTCTCTGTGGAGGAACACACACAACACAAACTACATGATCAACATCATCATAAACCTCTCCTTCTCTGTGGAGGAACACACACAACACAAACTACATGATCAACATCATCATAAACCTCTCCTTCTCTGTGGAGGAACACACACAACACAAACTACATGATCAACACCATCATAAACCTCTCCTTCTCTGTGGAGGAACACACACAACACAAACTACATGATCAACATCATCATAAACCTCTCCTTCTCTGTGGAGGAACACACACAACACAAACTACATGATCAACATCATCATAAACCTCTCCTTCTCTGTGGAGGAACACACACAACACAAACTACATGATCAACATCATCATAAACCTCTCCTTCTCTGTGGAGGAACACACACAACACAAACTACATGATCAACATCATCATAAACCTCTCCTTCTCTGTGGAGGAACACAAACAACACAAACTACATGATCAACATCATCATAAACCTCTCCTTCTCTGTGGAGGAACACACACAACACAAACTACATGATCAACATCATCATAAACCTCTCCTTCTCTGTGGAGGAACACACACAACACAAACTACATGATCAACATCATCATAAACCTCTCCTTCTCTGTGGAGGAACACACACAACACAAACTACATGATCAACATCATCATAAACCTCTCCTTCTCTGTGGAGGAACACACACAACACAAACTACATGATCAACATCATCATAAACCTCTCCTTCTCTGTGGAGGAACACACACAACACAAACTACATGATCAACATCATCATAAACCTCTCCTTCTCTGTGGAGGAACACACACAACACAAACTACATGATCAACATCATCATAAACCTCTCCTTCTCTGTGGAGGAACACACACACAACACAAACTACATGATCAACATCATCATAAACCTCTCCTTCTCTGTGGAGGAACACACACAACACAAACTACATGACATCATCATCATAAACCTCTCCTTCTCTGTGGAGGAACACACACAACACAAACTACATGATCAACATCATCATAAACCTCTCCTTCTCTGTGGAGGAACACACACAACACAAACTACATGATCAACATCATCATAAACCTCTCCTTCTCTGTGGAGGAACACACACAACACAAACTACATGATCAACATCATCATAAACCTCTCCTTCTCTGTGGAGGAACACACACAACACAAACTACATGATCAACATCATCATAAACCTCTCCTTCTCTGTGGAGGAACACACACAACACAAACTACATGATCAACATCATCATAAACCTCTCCTTCTCTGTGGAGGAACACACACAACACAAACTACATGATCAACATCATCATAAACCTCTCCTTCTCTGTGGAGGAACACACACAACACAAACTACATGATCAACATCATCATAAACCTCTCCTTCTCTGTGGAGGAACACACACAACACAAACTACATGATCAACATCATCATAAACCTCTCCTTCTCTGTGGAGGAACACACACAACACAAACTACATGATCAACATCATCATAAACCTCTCCTTCTCTGTGGAGGAACACACACAACACAAACTACATGATCAACATCATCATAAACCTCTCCTTCTCTGTGGAGGAACACACACAACACAAACTACATGATCAACATCATCATAAACCTCTCCTTCTCTGTGGAGGAACACAAACAACACAAACTACATGATCAACATCATCATAAACCTCTCCTTCTCTGTGGAGGAACACACACACAACACAAACTACATGATCAACATCATCATAAACCTCTCCTTCTCTGTGGAGGAACACACACAACACAAACTACATGAGCAGAACATGAAGCTGCGCCTGCAGCCCCTCACACACACACTCACACACACACACACACACACACTCACACACACACACACACACACACACACACACACACACACCTGCAGCCCCTCACATGAAGACTCACAATCCACCAGATTAGATTCTGTGTTACTGAATATGTTCTATATCATTCTGTGAACAACATAACATGTTACTCAATCTGACACCCATAGAACAGAGAACATAGAACATAGAACATAGAACATAGAACATAGAACATAGTGTGTTCTATCATACCAGTGACTGTGCCTATTCTATTCTGGAGCTACCTCAATATAGGGTTAGGACATCTCTGCTATAACTAACCATAATCACACATATACATATACATGGTGTGTCTGTGTCTCAGGAGGTAGAGGCTGTGTCTCAGGAGGTAGAGGCTGTGTCTCAGGAGGTAGAGGCTGTGTCTCAGGAGGTAGAGGCTGTGTCTCAGGAGGTAGAAGCTGTGTCTCAGGAGGTAGAGGCTGTGTCTCAGGAGGTAGAGGCTGTGTCTCAGGAGGTAGAGGCTGTGTCTCAGGAGGTATAGAGGCTGTGTCTCAGGAGGTAGAGGCTGTGTCTCACTCTCAGGAGGTAGAGGCTGTGTCTCAGGAGGTAGAGGCTGTGTCTCAGGAGGTAGAGGCTGTGTCTCAGGAGGTAGAGGCTGTGTCTCAGGAGGTAGAGGCTGTGTCTCAGGGGGTAGAGGCTGTGTCTCAGGGGGTAGAGGCTGTGTCTCAGGAGGTAGAGGCTGTGTCTCAGGAGGTAGAGGCTGTGTCTCAGGAGGTAGAGGCTGCGTCTCAGGAGGTAGAGTCTGTGTCTCAGGAGGTAGAGGCTGTGTCTCAGGAGGTAGAGGCTGTGTCTCAGGAGGTAGAGGCTGTGTCTCAGGAGGTAGAGGCTGTGTCTCAGGAGGTAGAGGCTGTGTCTCAGGGGGTAGAGGCTGTGTCTCAGGAGGTAGAGGCTGTGTCTCAGGAGGTAGAGGTAGTGTCTCAGGAGGTAGAGGCTGTGTCTCAGGAGGTAGAGGCTGTGTCTCAGGAGGTAGAGGCTGGTGGAGGTAGAGGCTGTGTCTTAGGAGGTAGAGGCTGTGTCTCAGGAGGTAGAGGCTGTGTCTCAGGAGGTAGAGGCTGTGTCTCAGGAGGTAGAGGCTGTGTCTCAGGAGGTAGAGGCTGGTGGAGGTAGAGTCTGTGTCTCAGGAGGTAGAGGCTGTGTCTCAGGAGGTAGAGGCTGTGTCTCAGGAGGTAGAGGCTGTGTCTCAGGAGGTAGAGGCTGTGTCTCAGGAGGTAGAGGCTGGTGGAGGTAGAGTCTGTGTCTCAGGAGGTAGAGGCTGTGGCTCAGGAGGTAGAGGCTGTGTCTCAGGAGGCAGAGGCTGTGTCTCAGGAGGTAGAGGCTGGTGGAGGTAGAGGCTGTGTCTCAGGAGGTAGAGGCTGTGGCTCAGGAGGTAGAGGCTGGTGGAGGTAGAGTCTGTGTCTCAGGAGGTAGAGGTTGTGTCTCAGGAGGTAGAGGCTGTGTCTCAGGAGGTAGAGGCTGTGTCTCAGGAGGTAGAGGCTGTGTCTCAGGAGGTAGAGGCTGTGGCTCAGGAGGTAGAGGCTGTGTCTCAGGAGGTAGAGGCTGTGTCTCAGGAGGTAGAGGCTGTGTCTCAGGAGGTAGAGGCTATGTCTCAGGAGGTAGAGGCTGTGTCTCAGGAGGTAGAGGCTGTGTCTCAGGAGGTAGAGGCTGTGTCTCAGGAGGTAGAGGCTGTGTCTCAGGAGGTAGAGGCTGTGTCTCAGGAGGTAGAGGCTGTGTCTCAGGAGGTAGAGGCTGTGGTGCAGGAGGTAGAGGCTGTGTCTCAGGAGGTAGAGCCTGTGTCTCAGGAGGTAGAGGCTGTGTCTCAGGAGGTAGAGGCTGTGTCTCAGGAGGCAGAGGCTGTGTCTCAGTAGGTAGAGGCTGTGTCTCAGGAGGTAGAGGCTGTGTCTCAGGAGGTAGAGGCTGTGTCTCAGGAGGTAGAGGCTGTGTCTCAGGAGGTAGAGGCTGTGTCTCAGGAGGTAGAGGCTGTGTCTCAGGAGGTAGAGGCTGTGTCTCAGGAGGTAGAGGCTGTGTCTCAGGTGGTAGAGGCTGTGTGTCAGGAGGTAGAGGCTGTGTCTCAGGAGGTAGAGCCGCAGATCGGCGGTTCAAGCCCCGGCTGGCCACATGTCGAGGTGTCCTTGGGCAAGACACTGAACCCCAAATTGCTCCCAGTGAGCGGGCCGGCGCTTTAAGACATCATCCGACCCTGTGTTGTACAGTGTTGTCATGGAGACCCCTGTGTTGTACAGTGTTGTCATGGAGACCCCTGTGTTGTACAGTGTTGTCATGGAGACCCCTGTGTTGTACAGTGTTGTCATGGAGACCCTGTGTTGTACAGTGTTCTCATGGAGACCCTGTGTTTTACAGTGTTGTCATGGAAACCCCTGTGTTGTACAGTGTTGTCATGGAGACCCCTGTGTTGTACAGTGTTGTCATGGAAACCCTGTGTTTTACAGTGTTGTCATGGAGACCCTGTGTTGTACAGTGTTGTCATGGAGACCCTGTGTTTTACAGTGTTGTACCAGAAGGAACTAGGACAGTGGAAGGTCAAAGGTCATTTTTCATTTTTGTTGTGTCAAAAAACACAATATTTTATAATTATCGTGCCATGGTAGAAATATCATTTTAAAAGAAGTAGAAGCCGCCACACTCAAGTTCCAGATGCGACACATTGTGGCTTAACAGTACAACGGTTTGGGCCGTAGCCTTTGTCAAGTCTTAAAACGTATCAAAACTTAATATCAAGAAATATCAAACACACATCTGAATGATAGAAGCTCAGTGCGTTGGTTCTAACCCTAACCCATCTGGTAACCCAGAGGTTATGGTGTTGGGCTCAGAGATGTGGTTCTGTCCAGCTGGCAGGGGTGAGTAAGGTGATAACAGGCAGGTGATGTCAGTGGTGACTTGCTGCAATGACAACACACCACCACCAGATGGCAGTGTTTGCTTGCACATAAGTGTCCTGTCCACACTGCATAGACAACAAAAGCATGCAGGCTCATCATACACTGTACTCTATCAAGTGAGAACATGAGAACACACCAGGGGGGAACACAGGCACTACTGCCTGAAACCATTCGTTGGAAATATGTCAAATATTCCAAATACCGAAAAAGTGGAATTCTTGAAAACCAAAGGAATGTGTGAGGAGAGTGGACACATGAGTGGAAGTTGCCAGAAGTGCATTAAACATGCAATGTGTGTAATAAAACATTAAACATGCAATGTGTGTAATAAAACTTTAAACATGCAATGTGTGTAATAAAACTTTAAACATGCAATGTGTGTAATAAAACATTAAACATGCAATGTGTGTAATGAAACTCATCCAACTATCCTACACATACACAGACTATGGAAAACCCAACACAAGCAACCAGCTCGGACACAGTTGTCACCATGGTAACCGGTAGCAGTTTCTAGTGTATTCTGGGATGTTTCCCTCCCAGCCTCATATCGTTCATTTAGGAACGCCATAAACATCTGTGCTCCCTGTCTGACGTTATATATATCTAACATGACATGTTCTAACGTTATCTAACATGACATGTTCTAACGTTATATATATCTAACCTGACATGTTCTAAGGCTGATCTGTCTAATGTTATATATATATCTAACCTGACATGTTCTAAGGCTGATCTGTCTAATGTTATATATATCTAACATGACATGTTCTAAGGCTGATCTGTCTAACGTTATATATATATCTAACATGACATGTTCTAAGTCAAGTTGAACAGATGTATATATATATATATATAAGTCAAGTTGAACAGATGTATATATATATATAAGTCAAGTTGAACAGATGTATATATATATATATATATATATATATATATAAGTCAAGTTGAACAGATGTATATATATATATATATATATATATATATATATATATATAAGTCAAGTTGAACAGATGTATATATATATAAGTCAAGTTGAACAGATGTATATAAATAAGTCAAGTTGAACAGATGTATATATATATATATAAGTCAATTTGAACAGATGTATATAAATATGTCAAGTTGAACAGATATATATATTTATATATATATATATAAGTCAAGTTGAACAGATGTATATATATATATATATATATATATATATATATATATATATAAGTCAAGTTGAACAGATGTATATATATATATATATATATATATATAAGTCAAGTTGAACAGATGTATATATATATATATATATATATATATATATATATATATATATATATATAAGTCAAGTTGAACAGATGTATATATATAAGTCAAGTTGAACAGATGTTTATATATATAAGTCAAGTTGAACAGATGTATATATATATATATATAGAAGTCAAGTTGAACAGATGTATATATATGTAAGTCAAGTTGAACAGATGTATATAGAAGTCAAGTTGAACAGATGTATATAAATATATATATATAAGTCAAGTTGAACAGATGTATATATATAAGTCAAGTTGAACAGATGTTTATATATATAAGTCAAGTTGAACATATGTATATATATATCTAGAAGTCAAGTTGAACAGATGTATATATATATAAGTCAAGTTGAACAGATGTATATATAGAAGTCAAGTTGAACAGATGTATATATATAGAAGTCAAGTTGAACAGATGTTTATATATTTAAGTCAAGTTGAACAGATGTATATATATATAGAAGTCAAGTTGAACAGATGTTTATATATTTAAGTCAAGTTGAACAGATGTATATATAAGTCAAGTTGAACAGATGTATATATATAGAAGTCAAGTTGAACAGATGTTGAACATGTTGAACATCGCCAGGCTTCACAAATCCCCTGCTGTCAGGCTACATAGCTAAGAGGTGGGTTTTGATTGGTCCGTCCGTGTTCATTCAGGGTTTTGATTGGATATTGAATCTACTGGAGACAGAACCTTATAACTCCAACTCGGTTTATGTTTTGTGAGATGGAACCTTTGTATTTTATTAATTACTAACAAAAAAAAATAAACATTTTAAAAATAACACCACACAGGCATTAATAAACACCTAATGGATCAGATTATGTAAAAAAAAAAAAAAAATGGAGATAGAACCTTATAATTCTAACGTAGCGACATCACAGGAAGTCACATGTCAATACATCACAGGAAGTCACATGTCAATACATCACAGGAAGTCAGTGGTGTTTGTCCTTTCATGGTGTTTAATGAGAAGTTGTCAGAGGAACATTAGAAGCTCTTGGAAACTCTTAACACTTTTCATCTGAATTCATCAGGACAGCTGATCTGTTCACACAGGGAAGAGCAGGAAGCCACTGAAGGTGTTGTAATTATTACTATTATCATAGAGGCTGTAGCCATACCATAGACGCATGTCGACCAAGTCTCCCTCCTCCAGCTGGAGAGTCAGGCCACTGGATACATACTGAGACACTGCATTAGTGTTCTGATGTACTAACGCCATCTGCTGGTCATTGAACTTTCCTGTATCAGAGGAAAGCAGAGAGAGATCAACACTGTCTGTGTCTCCTAGACACCAGAGCAACATGACTGTTAGTAATGGTGAACACAGTCCCTGTAGCTGACCCCCCCACTGGTCTTATAGAGACAGGGCTTAAAGTTCTCCGGCACGGAGCAATAAAATAAAATAAAATCACATTCTTTACATCGTAATTTAAAGAGTCATCTTCAGCAAAGAGACAGTTCCGCCTACCAATGGTATCACATTGCTCAAGCCAACCAACGACTTCTAGCCAATCGGAGGCAGAGTAGTGGGGCGGGCCTTAAGAAGTTTGAATGAGTGTAATGTTAGCTTGGAGAGACGTTCGCTTTTAGCAGCCCGCTATCTCGCTAACTTTAGTAAGAGTCTATTAAAATGGAAGCCCAGTTTCTTAAACCTTGCTCATACAACAACCTTGCCGGGAGCGACGGCTACAGGTAGCCTACCACTTCATCTTCAATGGCCGACCGTGTTTGCGAGCAAAAGATCCGAGTGTGCACGTTTATGGCTGAACATGATCTGTCTTTCACAATGGCTCAGCCACTGGTCGATTTGTGCAAGAAGCTATCAGAAGACAAACTTGCACTGACAAAGCTGTCCGTTTCCAATCAGCACGCCAGCTATTTAAACACACATGGCCTTTGTCCCGGAATTGAAAAAACGGCTGTGTGAAAAGCTTAAAAAAAGCAACGTTTTCAATGAATATCGACGAAGCTACTAATCTTAACATGGACAAAATCCTCAATGTCCTTGTTCGATTTTTTGATGATGATCTGGCCAAAGTAACAACACAACACCTAGCCAGCAGGAAAGTAAACATCGCCAACTCGTCAGCCCTCATGCATGACTGGTCACTAGTCATCAGTATTCTACTTGATGTAGATCTATTGATCTATTGATCTATTGATCTATTGTTATAGTGATAGTGGCTTAATAAGTGATGCAATCAGTTTGGCCTTAAGTGATTTAATCAGTTTGTTCTTTTAAAGACATTGTCGTATATTTTTACACATTAATAGCCTTCTTAATATAACGTATATCTTACACATATATTCACGTATATTTTACACATATTACACGTATATTTTTATTACTTCATAATATACTTTATTAAATACTTTATACTTCATTACAAACGATCTAGGGAAGATTTTCAATTGTCGCACATGCGCTGACACACACACACGAATTGTCGCACATGCGCAGTCACACACACACACGCATGCACGCCCCCGAGGGTCTAGGCCAATCAGAGGCCTAGAAGGAAGGATTATGATTGGCCAAGAACATACTGTGATGTGATTGGCTGAGGGCCGCTATAAAACCCTGTGCTCAAGGAGGAGCGGATTCTGATCTCTTGACTACCTCGAATCTCGTTGTGACTGTTTAGTGTGCCTGTAATCTGAGGACCCGACCTTTTTTGAATAAATACTCTTAAACTTTGGCCAGGAGTTTTCACCTCTTCTTTTATCACTGAAACAGAGAAATATTCGACATAAGTGGCGACCACGAAGGGACATTTCCATAGCTCTGGATGACCGGTCGTTTTGCAACTCTTCAGGGGAACAAAGGGTAAGTACAAGGCGAAGCTGTGCAAAATAGACTGTGTAAATCGAATGAGCTATATTTTAAACGGATCTTCTTTAATATATAACTGGGTAGAGGTTAGTCAGAGAGAGCCGGGTTGTAAAACCTGTATTGGGAAAGTGTTTTAATTGTACGATTTTTATCGTGTGTGTGGTATAGCAGAGAAGGAGCTGCTGTAGTCTTGTTTTGGGAACAAGATATTAGCACAAAGCTAGGGGGAGACGTTTTTCTAGCGGGCTAATAAATGTGGTTTGTATCAGGCAATAGTCTGGTGGAGTGTAAAAGCTTGGTTAATGTGGTTTGTAAGTGAGTGTTTGACAGGAGATAGCTCTATTCAAATGGTATGGAATCGGAATTCCTAGTTTGAAAGAGCAGAGTCCGTGCTAGTGAGCAGAAAATAGCGCTATTTTCTGCTCACTAGCACGGACTCTGCTCTTTCAAACTAGGAATTCCGATTCCATACCATTTGAATAGAGCTATCTCCTGTCAAACACTCACTTACAAACCACATTAACCAAGCTTTTACACTCCACCAGACTATTGCCTGATACAAACCACATTTATTAGCCCGCTAGAAAAACGTCTCCCCCTAGCTTTGTGCTAATATCTTGTTCCCAAAACAAGACTACAGCAGCTCCTTCTCTGCTATACCACACACACGATAAAAATCGTACAATTAAAACACTTTCCCAATACAGGTTTTACAACCCGGCTCTCTCTGACTAACCTCTACCCAGTTATATATTAAAGAAGATCCGTTTAAAATATAGCTCATTCGATTTACACAGTCTATTTTGCACAGCTTCGCCTTGTACTTACCCTTTGTTCCCCTGAAGAGTTGCAAAACGACCGGTCATCCAGAGCTATGGAAATGTCCCTTCGTGGTTGCCACTTATGTCGAATATTTCTCTGTTTCAGTGATAAAAGAAGAGGTGAAAACTCCTGGCCAAAGTTTAAGAGTATTTATTCAAAAAAGGTCGGGTCCTCAGATTACAGGCACACTAAACAGTCACAACGAGATTCGAGGTAGTCAAGAGATCAGAATCCGCTCCTCCTTGAGCACAGGGTTTTATAGCGGCCCTCAGCCAATCACATCACAGTATGTTCTTGGCCAATCATAATCCTTCCTTCTAGGCCTCTGATTGGCCTAGACCCTCGGGGGCGTGCATGCGTGTGTGTGTGTGACTGCGCATGTGCGACAATTCGTGTGTGTGTGTCAGCGCATGTGCGACAATTGAAAATCTTCCCTAGATCGTTTGTAATGAAGTATAAAGTATTTAATAAAGTATATTATGAAGTAATAAAAATATACGTGTAATATGTGTAAAATATACGTGAATATATGTGTAAGATATACGTTATATTAAGAAGGCTATTAATGTGTAAAAATATACGACAACATCAAAATATATTATTTTATTTTGTATTGAGTATAAAACAGTATTAATGCATTTTAACATTGAGACATATTTTGTATTGACTATAAAATAGTATTAATGCATTTAAACATTGAGACAAGAAGCTGTCTTCTGTACCCGCTCTCCCAATATCTCACACATATAACGTATAGGGTGTTCACACATATAACGTATAGGGTGTTCACACATATAACGTATAGGGTGTTCACACATAGTGTTTAGCTCATCACATAGAGAATTGTATGAGAAAAACAATGGTTCTAACCCCATGGTTCTATCATGTATGGTTCTACCCCCATGGTTCTATCATGTATGGTTCTAACCCCATGGTTCTATCATGTATGGTTCTATCATGTATGGTTCTAACCCCATGGTTCTATCATGTATGGTTCTAACCCCATGGTTCTATCATGTGTGGTTCTAACCCCATGGTTCTATCATGTATGGTTCTATCATGTATTGTTCTAACCCCATGGTTCTATCATGTATGGTTCAACAGTTATCAAGGTTTACCTCTTTACATACACATGCCAGTTACTGGAATTAATCTCAACAGACCTAACAAGTGGTCACTGCTATGCAGAAATGGAACGCAAAATTTGAAAATTCAACTTGATCTTTTAAACTATTCATTTTTATTACACAAACCTATATATCATTCTTTTCAGAATTGTAAGACCAATTTTAATAGCAAATAGGAAAATTGATCACGCAATTCATAGTGAGCCTGCTGACGTTACAAGTTAGCCAGACCATTCACACACACAGCGTCTAGCGGGCGAGAGTAGACGGGGCTCCGCTAGGAGTTACAACCGGTGCTTGAGGAGGAGACATTTTATAATCAAAATCCGCAGAATACAAGCCAAACATGTATCTATATGTATTTTTAGATAGAAAACAAGTTGAATTTAATAGAAAACCTAGCCCACAGACGATCAGATTTCAATAAAGATGCGTATCCTTCAAGTGTCTCCTTAAAATCGCCACAGGAAAAAACCCTCTGATGTGAGGAGAAGTGGGGGTAGACTGATATGAAGTCAAGATGCCTTACATACAGGTGACATGTCCATTAAATGGATTACTATTGGTACAATGGCATGAAAGAGAGCTTGTAAATAGTGTAAAACCACCGAAGATCAGGATTAGAACCCTGGCAAAACCCTGTTTACACACGTCCTCTGACCAGGGGCTGGACACCCGATAATGTGGGACTTTATTGTCTCCATCTGCCATAATTGTTGTCGTAATGTTGTCGTACTGTTTCCAACAGGGTAACCTTTGTATATCATTTTAGGATTCACTAGTTTTTAATTAATTAATTAATTAATTCCCTCATCCATATGTGTGTATTGGTGTGTGTCAGCAGTACCTGTGGTTGGGCTGTAGGCCTGGCCGATGTTGGTGATGATGTTTTTGTAGACCACAGTGGTCGTAACAGAGACAGGTCCCATCGAAGCACCTAACCCAGCAGAGAACGCCACCTTCGGTCTCTCTGTGAACACATGGGAATAACACATGCATATCTCCTTTAAAGCAGCGTACCATCTTACAGGGCCAAACTGTTCATTGTGATGATATTGTTTAAAAAGATATACTACTTTACATTAACCTCATTGCCAAGGGAAACATCACATGATTTTAATAAAGTCAGTGTTTGTCTCACCTGCATTCACTCTCTTCAGCTCCTCCACCTGACCCTCGCTGGTCGTCACTCTGGCTGTCAACGCTGCAAAAGAAGAAAATCACTGTTCATGAATTCCACACAGAAATGTGTATGTGAGGGAGACACAAACTGTCTTTAAAACAATACAATTAATGAACCACGTTGTAAAATCCTCTAAAACCATACATGTAGGTTATCATCTGGTTAATATGGCTAATATCTGTATATTACTTGTATTCTCTGTCTTCAGCTCCTCCATCTGACCCTGGCTGGCCTCCACTCTGGTCCCCAGGACTGACAGCTGTGCTGCTTGGGCTGGAGTTACAAACAGCAGTACTGACTGTACCGTAGCTTTTCACTGAATGTTCATGTTAAAACAATCTTTTACAAACATATTCCTCTCTACGTTATACATGCCTGCATTCTCTGTCTTCATCTCCTTCATGTCGTCTCTCAGTTCAGTCACCTGACCCTCGCTGGCTGTCACTCTGGCCCCCATGGCTGACAGCGCTGCTACTTGGTCTGGAATGAAAGGAAACATACAGTACCAGTCAAAAGTTTGGGCACTTTCCCATTCAGTTGCTGTTATTACAATAATATTCATGATTCATGAATCACACACACAGGCACACACACACACACCTACATTGCACACACACTGCAATACTGTAAGAACATACCTGCATTCTGTCTCTGCAGTTCCGTCACTCTGGCCCCCATGGCTGACAGCTCTGCTGCTTGAGCTGAATTAAAGGAAACATAATTGCAATCATACACTAAGCATGGGAGTGATTCATGTATACACACACACACAAACACAGACACACACACACACAGACACACACACACACAGACACGCACACGCACACAGACAGACACGCACACACACAGACACGCACACGCACACAGACAGAGGGGTGTGTGATGTGTTGTTGTTGTGACATGTGCAGACGTGTGTGTAAGCACTACTAAGTGGCGGAGTGCTAAACATATCACACACACACACACACATATCACACACACACACACACACATATCACACACACACACACACATATCACACACACACACACACACATATCACACACACACACACACACATATCACACACACATATCACACACACACACACATATCACACACACACACACACACATATCACACACACATATCACACACACACACACATCACACACACACACACACACATATCACACACACACACACACAGACACATCACACACACACACAGACACACAGACACACAGACATACACAAACACACACACACAGACACACACAAACACACACACACAGACACACACAAACACACACACACAGACACACACACACACACACACACACACACACACACAAACACGCATTACCTGCATTCTCTTTCTTCAGTTGGTCCACCTGACTCTCGCTGGCTGTCACTCTGGTCTCCATATGCCTCAACTCCACTCTCTGTTCCACTCTCTGTTCGATTACGATGTCTCTCAGTTTCCTTAACTCAGACCAGAGGTCAGGACCGTGACCCAGTTGAGGGTCTTTCTCTGTGACCCCCCCACCCTCTCCCTGAGCCTCTGACCCAGACAGACAGAACAGCACCAGCACCACCAACAGAGCTACAGCACGCCTCATTCTGGAACCACGTCTCTTCAGAATGTCACAGAAATCTAAGTTCACTAACTGGTCCTTGGTGAGACCAACACGGCAGAGAAGTACTGACTCTGTCTTAGAAACGTCCTTTTATTGACAAACTATTGACAGTTATTCAAACATCTATCAATCATCAACCTTCTGTGACCTTATATGGTCGTGTTATTCAGTAGAAACTTCCTTTTATCGACATGTTTTGACAGTGAGTCAATTGTGGACTTTTTGGATACTGGTATCAGACATTGCAAACATGTGGGATCAGTGACCAAGAGGTCACCAAGTCAAAGGTCAATCTAGGAAAGCAAACGTCTGTCAGGATCAGACCAATGAGACTCAGAGGAGTTGTTGGTACAACACTTAGATGAGGAGGAATGGTCTGCTCTTCTGATACAGCATGGGACATGTTTCTCTCTGAGAGAGAGAGCGAGAGAGAGAGAGGGAGGGCAGGGAGAGAGAGAGAGAGAGAGAGAGAGAGAGATAAGGGAGGGCAGGGAGAGAGAGAGAGAGAGAGAGAGAGAGAGAGAGGGAGAGAGGGAGGGGGAGGGAGATAGAGAGAGAGAGGGAGGGGGAGGGCAGGGAGAAAGAGAGAGAGAGGGAGGGGGAGGGCAGGGAGAAAGAGAGAGAGAGAGAGGGGGAGGGCAGGGAGAGAGAGAGAGGGAGGGGGAGGGCAGGGAGAAAGAGAGAGAGAGGGAGGGCAGGGAGATGAGAGGGAGAGAGAAAGAGAGGGGGAGGGCAGGGAGAAAGAGAGAGAGAGAGGGGGGGAGGGCAGGGAGAAAGAGAGAGAGAGAGGGAGGGCAGGGAGAGAGAGAGGGGGGAGGGCAGGGAGAAAGAGAGAGAGAGAGAGGGAGGGCAGGGAGAGAGAGAGAGAGGGGGAGGGCAGGGAGAAAGAGAGAGAGAGGGAGGGCAGGGAGATGAGAGGGAGAGAGAAAGAGAGGGAGGGCAGGGAGAGAGAGAGAAACATGTTTCTCTCTGAGAGGGAGAGAGAGAGAGAGAGGGAGGGCAGGGAGAGAGAGAGAGGGAGGGGGAGGGCAGGGAGAGAGGGAGAGAAAGAGAGAGAGAGGGAGGGGGAGGGCAGGGAGAGAGGGAGAGAAAGAGAGAGAGAGGGAGGGCAGGGAGAGAGAGAGAAACATGTTTCTCTCTGAGAGGGAGAGAGAGAGAGGGAGGGCAGGGAGAGAGAGAGAGAGGGAGGGGGAGGGCAGGGAGAGAGGGAGAGAAAGAGAGAGAGAGAGAGAGAGAGAGAGACATGTTTCTTGTGTGAACTTGACACAGTGGTGTTTTATGACGGGGAGACGCTGGTTATTCACCTGCTACTCAGCAGCACAGCCAAGCTGGGTCCAGGGATTGATCTGCCTGCTGCGTGTGTGTGTGTGTGTGCGTGTGTGTGTGTGTGTGTGTCACCAGTCAAGCCAGCAGAGAAGGCCACCTGTGTTCTGTCTCGCCACACAGGGGAGTCAACTCAGGTCAGAATCAAATCAAACTTAAGAAGTTCAGTGACATCTAAGTTCACTAACTGGTCCTTGGTGAGACCAACACGGCAGAGAAGTACTGACTCTGTCTTAGGAACGTCCTTTTATTGACAAACTATTGTCAATTATTGAAAAATCGATCAATCATCAACCACCGAAACAACCGAGAGCTGAAGCTGCAGCGGCCAAGGACAAGGCCAAGCGTGATTGGCTGCCCTTTGACCCCCCTTGAGGCCCTGTTTAAAAGTAGGGCTCTGGGGAGGGCCAGGGAGATCATGGCTGACCTCTGACCCCGCACACCCAGGACACGGTCTCTTCGCCCCGCTCCCCTCAGGCAGGAGGGTGCGGTCTCTAAAGACTGTGAAGGCCCGACACAGACCTTTTTCCCCACAGCCATCCGGCTCCTAAATGCTGCTGCTGTAACCTGAAAACACCTGTAACCTGAAAACACCTGTAACCTGAAAACACCTGTAACCTGAAAACACCTGTAACCTGAAAACACCTGTAGGAGGTGTGTGACGCAGTCATGTCATCACGGACCAGAATGTCAAAGGAAAGTTTCCCACATCTTCAACCATGAAGAATCCAGGCTGTTTAGAGAGCAAAGGGAAGCCCTCCCCAGTCCCCAGTATTAGCTTTGTGTTTCTAAAGTGCTCAGTGAGTGTATATATATATAGAATAGACTTTATTGTCGTTGTACAGTTGCCTATACAATGACATTGTAGTGGTTCTTCTGAAGGTGCAAAAAACAGAAAACATATTCACATATTCACAAACATATACACATATAACATATTACAAATATTACACACTAGACAATTAAAAAGCGAAAATGCTATAAAACAAGCTAAGAGACAATGAGGTCCGTGGTGTCAAGTGCAAATAAAGACAACAATCTTAAGAAAATAAAAACAACTATAAAAGCAAGCTAAAAGACATGAGGTCAGTGGCGTTATAATACTATAATAATACTGTAAAAAGATATAAATGTATAAATAGGCACTTAGAATAGAGTTATTGCACATTTCTTTTAGGGTTAGGATTTGGTGCTAGGGTGCTACGGTTAGGGTTAGGGGTAGGGTTAGGGTTAGACATGCCAGCATGTACCAAGTCGACGTAGCACCTAACCCTAACCCTAGTTTTCCCACATGTACCGTATTCCCACATGTACCGTAACATATACTGTACATTTATATATGTATTATATAAGTATAAGAGACATCCAGTCACCTTGATGCGGTCCACGGCCTCCTGGGCCTGCGTCATGCGGGCGTTGGTGGAGAGGTTCTTGTCGGAGCGCAGCTGCGTGGCGCCCAGGTACTTGGCCCCGAATATCACCCCGTCCAACAGGTCCTCTGGGTCACACGGGCCCGGCACTGCAGACACGCGCACACACGCACACGCACACACGCACGCGCACGCACACGCACACGCACACACACACACACACTGAAAAATATAGACAGACTTGACTGGTGGATAGTTCAAATCACTGTGGGTAGTCCGGTTAGAACTATGATGTCCTTATATGCATGGAGATAATAACCAGACCAGGTTACTATTAAAGGCTTTAATGAAAACCGTGAACTTGTGGTTCTGTAAAGGTAAACAGAATACAACTGTAAGAACAGTATACAGATAATACTGAACATATATCTATACACATATACACATGCCACCTGCTATATCTACCCTATAACACATATATATATACACATATATATATACATACACACAGATACATATCAAATATACACCTAGCGTGCGTACAGCATATAGACAGTAGTGCGCATGCGCCGATCCTAACATCACGCAATCTTACCAATCCGACAAACATTCGACATCTAATACACATCCATATACCCTTAATTACCATAACACAATTCTAATTATCTTAACTATAATATTTACTCTACTCACTTTATCATGGACGCACAACTCACAATTCGTAACAATCTTAACTGAACAATCTTAACTGAACTAACTTTCTCCGTCGTAATTCTCCCTCAACCTGCCAGTACTCCTCTCTCGCTCGTCATTCCTAGAGCCCGCCTCTGCTGGCCAGTGATTGGCCGCTTTGACCACTCAGTCCTCCAAAGCCTTTTTAACAGCCGCCCCCAAATTCACAGAGCGAATTTGAACATCCGAAAAGGCCAGAGGGTCCAGATAAGCAGCGACGATCACTCTTCTTCAGGAAGGGCAGGGAGGCTGATGATTTCCATTTCTGACGGGCCTGGAGTCCTGGAAGGTAGTGCCTGAGAAAGTGTTTCCAAAAGTGGTCAGCCAATGTCTGGCTATATCGCCATCTTCTGCGACCTAGGGTCTTGGGACCCTCATAAACGACCTGAGGTAGGGATGCATCCCGCCGCCCCATGCGGAGACAGTTGGGGGTGATGGGATCAGGGTCCGCCACGTCTGATGCGAGGTCGCTGCTGCGGCAGAGACGTCTACCCACTCTGATGAGTACTGTAGCCTCGTCAAGCTCTGGGGCAAGTGCCATGAGGCGGCTGGATTTTGCCACCGGTTTACTGGCCTTCAGCTGGGCTACCTCATCCGCAAAGGAGTCTCTCTGTGCCTGTTGCAGGGCTTCCAGTTCGGCAACAGCGTAGGTGTCAGCTGTCAGGGAAGTTGACGGGTCCGCCGCCCCATGAAGCTGGCGGGCAATGACTTCCAGGTAGTCACGCAGGGTCTGTTGTTGCTGTAGATCTGGCAGCGATGAAACTGAGATTGTCAGCACAGCAACAGCAGGTCTCATCTCGTGGTCGAGCTCGTTGCCGGGTGAACCCGGCTTCTCAGGCCACGCTGTTGGTGGCAGTTTCAGGAATGCTGGGCCATGGGTCCACCTGTAGCCATCACTCAGGTCTTTGAGGGCGAGTCTTCGCGTGAGGTTGTCAGCTGGGTTGACTCTTGATGGCACGTATCGCCATGTGGCAGACCCTGTTAGTCCTTGAATCTCCGCCACTCGAGTGTCCACAAAAACTTTGTAGCGACACGATTCTGACAGCACAGCCAGAAGTGAGTGGCCTAAGGCAGGGCCTGGAAGTAGGAGCTCGTTGAGGTTGTGGCCTTGGTATGGAAAGGAGCAATTATACACCACCCGGTTCTTTCCATTGTGTTGGACTATATGGTGTGGTATATACCATGCCTCTTCTGTCTTCTCCACCTGACGTGGCTCCAATTTCACAGCGTAGCCTGCTTCTTCTAGTTTGTGAATCTCTGCCGGGTAAGTAGCGGTTTGTTCCGGATCCTTAGCCAACTGTTTCTCAATTCCCCTCAGCTGCGGGAGCACAGCTTCCGGTGAGGCATGTAGCTGTGACATGGTTTTGACTCGAAGTAGGGGTGTGGCGTGGCGCTCAATGCCATTGACGTTCACTCTCACCGTCTGCTCTTGAAGGAGGGGCACGGCCTCCTGGTCTTGACGCGATCTCTCGGCCAACTTCTCACTACGATATGGCAGCACGTCCATCTGCCGCAACTTCTCCACGTGAGGGGACGGGTCTGTCAGGGCTGCTGTGGATGTGAAGAGACACTGTGGCTGGTCACGATCAAGCTTGATGTCTTGAGCTGGGCCTTGCAGAGTCCATCCCAGCCGTGTTTTCACCGCAGCTGGTCCACCAGGCGGGCCCAATCTAACAGGCGCTATGGGGGTGATGAGGTGTGTGTAGTCAGAGCCGATCAGCAACACTGGATGAACTTTATTCAGTGGCTGGAGAGGTAACCATGGTAACCAGGCTAGATGTTTGTACTTCTGCTGTAGTGCACCGACAGGATGGGTGTGCTCTGCCAGACCCAGCTGCTCGGCGGAGAATGCACTCTGGATCTTGTACCTCTTCTTTGGCTCAGCAACGGGGGATATGGTGAAGGATACGGCCGCCCCGTGAAGCACCTGCAGCTCCTGCAGTCTGACTGTGCGGAGGACCAAATCTTCTGGCTTGCCTTTCAGGCCTAACTTCTGTGCTGCGGCCTGGAGAAGGATGGTCCTCTCTGATCCGTCGTCTAAGATAGCATATGCTTCCAATGACCTGTTTCCATTTCTTATGATGACCTTACTGATCTTCATTTGATTTGATTTGATTTGATAGATACTTTATTTATCCCCGTGGGGAAATTCATTTTGCCGCGCCACTCCACTAAAAACCACACATAACAACACAACACAACATAAAGGACAGACAACAACACTGGGCCAGCCATGTACAGTATATAAAAAACAGTGAGATCTGATATAAAAGTGGATTAAAAGGATGGCTATAGTTATTTATATTAAAATACTAAAAAAGTGATGATGATGATTAAAATAAATAATAAATACAAATTCAGGAGCCTTGACCCCGACTGCTACTTTAGTTGCCATTGAACAGTCTTAGTGCAGCCGGGATAAATGATTTTTTATATCGCTCCGTCCGGGAGCGGATCGTAATGAACCGCCCTCTGCGGCGGCTGCTGGTTTGCCCAGCGAGGACATGATGGAGGGGGTGGTTGGGGTTGTCCCTGATGGACAGCAGCACTTTACAGTTGGATACTGGGCGGTCGACATACAGGACTTGGCTAGGTGTGTTCACGAGACAGATATCCGTTGCTGGCACTTCATCCTCTGCTCTCTCGTTCACTTCATGCAGTACAATCAGGTGTCTTCTGTTGCAAGTCTTGCATGGGGCCTTCAGTGTGCACTTAGCTGCGTGATGACCGCGGCCACAGCGCCAGCATCGGTTGTTACCTTTGATCCATGCCACCTTCTGCTCTTTGTTCAGCTGCTTGAAGTTGGTACAATTGTTCAGAAAGTGGCTGGTGTTGTCGCAGTATGGACAATAGGCTTTCCCTTCCTCCACTTTGCTTTGGTGGCTGGCTGAAGGCTCCGATGCAGGCGCTGTGGGGGGACTTGTCGCTGCAGTCTCATTTGTACCCAGGAGAATGGTGGTGGTCTTGCTGTATTGTGTTGAGTCCCTCTGGTTCTCCCTCCTCCGGTTGGATGACTCGTCCCTCTTGTAGCTGACACACTGAACGATTTCTTCCTGCACTTCGAGTTCATACTCTAGCCACTCAGCAAAGTCAATGAGCGTGGGGATGGTTACTCTCAGGGGGTGGATGAACCTCTTGAAGCTGGCAGTGAGGTCATGAGGTAGCTTACCCAGCAATCTGTGGACGTGGGAACCACAATGCAGCTCTACAAGTCCTCTCTCCCCCAGCTGTTCTAACATGCCCACCAGTGAGCGTACACGGAGGGCAAACAGGCGAAAGGCTTTCGCATCTCCACTGCGGACATCTGGACCATCCATCACCTCTGCGATGCGTTGCACAGCCAGCTTGTGAGGCTGCCCATACATCTTGGTGAGGGCTAACATGGTGTCTGTGTAAGGCTGTCTGGAGTAACTATAAGAATCTGCCACGAGCAAGGCCTCCTCACATCTCAGGTGGTCTGTGAGGATCTGGAACTTATACCGCTCCGTGGCATCATCTGGGAGGATGTTCTCCAGTGCAATCCTCATCCTTGAGAACTCTCTTGGATCTGGCGACGTCAGTTGTGGAATTGATGGCTTGGGTCCTCTATAGTGTTGTTCCGATACCATTTTTTGATCCCGATACCGATACCGATACCTGACCGTGCAGTACTTGCCGATACCGAGTACCGACCCGATACCACAGCGTTTGAAAAAACAAAACCAAAAAACATGTTTTTTGAGCCGCATACTCACCTCGATGTAAAATTATTGCTAACACTTAGTCTGGCACTGCTCAAAACCTTTGTAAAACAGGAAAAAATACCAACAGAGAGTGAATGCTATAGAACTTTTTTTTATTGTCTACCTGGTATGGTGACAAGAAAATCAACCCCTTATAAAACCTGAAATGTGGCTCTCACAGATGCCAATCAGTGCAATAGCCATTTAAGATATATGGACTGCACTTATATAGCGCCTTTATCCAAAGCGCTTTACAACGGCCTCTCATTCACCCATTCACACACACATTCACACACCAATGGCGGCAAGCTACCATGCAAGGCGCCAGCCTGCTCACTGGGAGCAATTTGGGGTTCAGTGTCTTGCCCAAGGACACTTCGACATGTGGCCAGCCGGGGCTCGAACCGCCGATCTGCCAACCTTGCGATCATTAGACGGCGGCTCTACCTCCTGCGCCACAGCCACATAGATATAAAACAGTCGTAGTAGTAGTGCAACAGCAAGTGAACATTTACAAACAAAATAACTTTAAGATATAAAACAGTCGTAGTAGTAGTGCAACAGCAAGTGAACATTTACAAACAAAATAACTTTAAGATATAAAACAGATGTAGTAGTAGTGCAACAGCAAGTGAACATTTACAAACAAAATAACTTTAAGATATAAAACAGTCGTAGTAGTAGTGGGGCTCCTCCTCGACGGTCTGGAACCTTTTGTCGACAGCCGCTAGTAGGGTTGCTTTCATTGTTTTTATCCCGCTGTCCTCCTCGGTCTCTCGGGTCAACAGTCGCTTCAGTACCACCACCGTGGGGACGACTTCAGACGCGATGGAGGTGCTAAAGCTGATTTGTTTCGTAATCTCCTCGAATGGAGCCAGGACGATGTTTACTTTTTCAAGTAAAGCCCACTGGTTGGTACTCAGGGCGTGTTTGTTTTTCAGCATGCGTGTTTGTTTTTCCGCGATAGTGAAAAGCTGCCACGCCATTGGTTGAGAGCAGCTGCTCTGGGCCAATAGCGTTCCAGCAGAGGAGCATGCCTGGGCATTTCTGGGCATGTCTGTGTTAGGAAGGCTGTGTCAGGCTACTATAGCAGACAAGCTAAGAAAAACGCAACGTGCTGCGTTTGAACAAGAGTTTGGTATCGGGTGTTATTATTTGTTAGTACTCGCCGATACCGATACCAGCATTTTTGTGCGTATCGGTGGCCATGCCGATACTAGTATCGGTATCGGAACAATACTAGTCCTCTATATGTACGCTCTCTGGGGGGTGGTGGTTCTGCATAGTAAGGATGACGCAGGGTGTACCCTCTCTCTGTTCCATCTGGATACCTATCCCATGGGCCACGTGGTGTGTAGCCTGACCGTGACTGTGTTCTCTGGCCATACTGGTCTGCACAGGGGTAGCTTGTGTGAGGAGAGGCAGAATAGTATGGTGTGTGAGAGGGGTCTTCTTTCACCTGGTGTGAAACTCTAAGGTGGGAGAGATCCTCTGCTAGCTCTTCAACATGGTTAGGAGGGGGGAAGTACTCCTCTCCATGGCCAGCAGGATACCCAGTTGGTTGCATCCGGGCTGGTGTTGGGTGCCACCTCTCTTGCCGATCGCATGGGCTTGGTGGCAGGCGGGAACGTGGAGGTATCTGTGGGGTTGCAGACCTGGATGGGGCTCTCATTTGACACCAGGCTCTGGTACTGTTGCTGGAGCTCTTTGTTCTGTTGCTTAATTTCTTTCAGAATCAGAATCAGAAGACTTTTATTGCCATGACATGTAAACATGTTAGGAATTTGGTTTGGTACCATGGAGCACGGTTTACAGAAGGACAGGTGCAAGACAGGACAAGACAGTGCAAACCAACATCAAAGTGCAAGAGTCATAATTAATATAAATATAAAGTGCAGAGATCAAGTGTTCAAGTGTTCAAGTGTTCATATCCAGACAGTGCAAAGCTCTCTGGGTGGGGGTGGAGGGAGGGTAGATAGATAGGGGTCAGGTCAGGGGGGGGGGGGGGGGGGGCAGCGGCATTTAGGAGCCGGATGGCTGTGGGTAAAAAGCTGTTTGTATGTCGGACCTTCACAGTATTTAGGGACCGCACCGCTGCCTGAGGGGAGCGGGGCGAAGAGACCGTGCCCTGGGTGTGCGGGGTCAGCCATGATCTTCCTGGCCCTCCCCAAAGCCCTACTTTTAAACAGGGCCTCAAGGGGGGGCAAAGGGCAGCCAATCACCCTCTCCGCCGAGCGTATCACCCGCTGCAGCTTGGCCTTGTCCTTGGCCACTGCAGCGGGGAACCAGATGATGATGGCGGAGGTGACGATGGACTCAATGATGGCCGTGTAGAAGTTCACCAGCGTGGTCTTAGGAAGGTGGAATTTCCTGAGCTGCCTCAGGAAAAACAGTCTCTTCTGGGCCTTTTTTGTGAGGGCGTCGATGTGGGGCCCCCACTTCAAGTCCCGAGAGACTGTCACCCCAAGGAAGCGGCTTGACTCCACTGTGGTGACTGGAGTGCCTCCCAGTATGATTGGAGAGGGAGGGGGTGGGTTCCTCCTGAAGTCCACTATCAGCTCCACTGTCTTAAGAGCATTTAGCTCTAGGTTGTTCCGGGTGCACCAGGAGACCACCAAGTCAATCTCGCTCCTGTAAGCAGATTCATCCCCCTTGGAGATGAGCCCTACCAGGGTGGTATCGTCCGCGAACTTGAGGAGCTTGACCGACTGGTGGCTGGAGGTACAGCAGTTGGTGTAGAGGGAAAACAGGAGGGGAGACAGGACGCAGCCCTGCGGGGAACCGGTGCTGATGGTCCTCAGCTCAGAGATGGACTTCCCGAGCTTCACCCGCTGGGTCCTGTTGGACAGAAAGTTCGTGATCCACCTGCAGGTGTAGTCAGGCACCTGCTGTGCAGAGAGCCCACACTCCAGTATGGGTGGCAAGATGGTGTTGAATGCCGAACTGAAGTCAACGAACAGGATTCTGGCGTAGGTCCCGGCCGTGTCCAGATGTTTTAGGACATGGTGTAGGGCCATGTTGACTGCGTCCTCCACGGACCTGTTGGCTCTATACGCGAACTGCATGGGGTCTAGGAGAGGGTCTGTGATGGACTTTAGGTGGGCAAGGACGAGGCGTTCAAAGACCTTCATGACTACAGAGGTCAGGGCAACGGGTCTGTAGTCATTCAGGCCTGTGATCCTCGACTTTTTGGGGACAGGGATAATGGTGGAGGTCTTGAAGCAGGCTGGTACCTGACAGCACTCCAGGGAGGAGTTGAAGATGTTGCTGAACACAGGGGACAGCTGGTCAGTGCAGAACTTCAACATGGAGGGTGAGACAGCATCCGGACCGGCCGCCTTCCGGGGGTTCTGTCTCTTGAACAGGCGGTTCACCTCTCTCTCTGAGACAGAGAGGTGTGAGCGGGCAGAGGGGGTGGGGCTCAGGGGAGAGAAGGGAGGAGGAGGGGAGGTTGGGGAGAGGGGGGGGGGGGGCAGTAGTAGAGGGGGCAGACTGTGGGCGGGCAGAGGGGGTGGGGCTCAGGGGAGAGAAGGGAGGAGGAGGGGAGGTTGGGGAGAGGGGGGGTGAGGGGAGGGGGGGCAGTAGTAGAGGGGGCAGACTGTAGTTCGAATCTGCAGTAAAACTTGTTCAGTTCATTTGCAAGGAGAGTGCTTTCTGTGGTCTGAGGGGGTTTTGGTTTATAGTTTGTAATTTGTTTTAGACCCTTCCAGACAGAGGCAGCGTTGCCATCTGAGAATTGTTGTTGCAGTTTCTCAGAGTAGCGATGTTTTGCTTGCTTAACAGCTGCCTTGAACTTGTACCTGGCGTCTCTAAACCTGTTCTTGTCACCCCTCTGCCAGGCATCCTCCTTCTCCAACCTCAGCCTTCTGAGCTGGGCTGTGAACCAGGGTTTGTCATTATTATAACTGACCCTGGTCCGAGTTGGAACACACACCTCCTCGCAGTAGCTGACGAATGACGTCACAGTGTCAGTGTACGCAAGTCGTTACCGGCCTCAGCCCCCGCCCACTCCACATAGCCCTCGTCACAGCCAGCCCGCTCTAACCAGGCGCTGGTTTCAGTGCAGTAACAAGTCCCAATACCTGTATAGTCTGGTCCCACTCCTTTGTCAGCTGGTCCCACTCCTTTGACATTTCTCTCTGGTCTGGTGCACCGCCTTGGCTGATCGGCGATGCGGCCCTGGAGTGGAGGGGCCCTACCTCTATAGTATGGAGCCGCCTCTGGGACCCTTGTCCGCTTAGGGCGTAGTCCGACAGGTGGGAGGGAACTATTCCCCGTCTTCTGGGTCGGGTGACCATCTCATCTGGTTTGGGGTGTTGCATCTTTCACAGCAATTTGCCTATCCGGCTCGAAGGACCATTGAAAAATATAGACAGACTTGACTGGTGGATAGTTCAAATCACTGTGGGTAGTCCGGTTAGAACTATGATGTCCTTATATGCATGGAGATAATAACCAGATTACCAATCCGACAAACATTCGACATATAATACACATCCATATACCCTTAATTACCATAACACAATTCTAATTATCTTAACTATAATATTTACTCTACTCACTTTATCATGGACGCACAACTCACAATTCGTAACAATCTTAACTGAACAATCTTAACTGAACTAACTTTCTCCGTCGTAATTCTCCCTCAACCTGCCAGTACTCCTCTCTCGCTCGTCATTCCTAGAGCCCGCCTCTGCTGGCCAGTGATTGGCCGCTTTGACCACTCAGTCCTCCAAAGCCTTTTTAACACACACATCAGCATTACACAACTACTTACCTGTCGAAAATACTATAGAGTCATTTTTCTCATCTTCTTCATTTACATTTACGTTTTTGGCATTTAGCAGACGCCTTATTCCAAAGCGACTTACAATCAATACATTTGAATACTAAGCATGTGAATCAGTAGTCCACCATTCGTTGCAGGAAGAGTACTCTAGCTCGGGCCCGGGGCCACTGATAGAAGGAAAAACCTTCTCCCTATTATCGCCTTCTACTAAAACCTTTTTTTCTTTTTCTTTTTTTTACTGGAGAAACTGAGAAACAGTACAAGGGGGGCAATAGAAGTTCTTAGGGACACAGTAGAGGGGAAAGCGGGTGTCTTTAGGAGACGTAGTGGTGAGGGTCAGAAGATGTCTCAGGAGGAGCAGTTAAGATGTAACCTGAAGAGATGGGTCTTCAGTCTATGACGGAAGATGGGTAGTGACTCTGCCGTTCTGACAGCCGTGGGGAGCTCATTCCACCAGCGGGGAGCCAGTGTTGTGAAGAGACGTGATCGGGCAGCCCGACTGCTGTGTAGAGGAGGTGGGGCCAGTCGGCCAGCCGAGGTGGAGGAGCGGAGTGAGCGGGCAGGGGTTTGGGGGGTTACCATTTCCTTCAGGTAGGCAGGGGCTGTCCCTTTAGCTGCCTGGTATGCAAGCACCAGGGTCTTGAATCTGATGCGAGCTGCTATCGGGAGCCAGTGCAGGGTGCGAAGGAGAGGGGTGACATGCGAGTATTTGGGGAGGTTGAATACCAGCCGGGCAGCAGCATTCTGGATGAGCTGCAGAGGTCTAATGGCTGAAGCGGGGAGCCCAGCCAGGAGTGCATTGCAGTAATCCAGGCGGGAGATGACCAGTGCCTGGATCAAGAGTTGCGCTGCCTCTCTGGTAAGGAATGGTCGTATCCTTCTGATGTTGTAGAGGAGGAATCTGCAGGATGTTCTCCGCACAGGATAGTCGGTTATCCAGGATCACTCCAAGGTTCTTGGCTGTCAGGGAGGGGGTTACAGTAGAGTTCTCCACTGTGATGGAGAAGTCTTGGAGAGGGCAGGCTTTCCCGGGGATGAAGAGGAGCTCAGTCTTGTTAAGATTGAGCTTGAGATGGTGGTCAGCCATCCAAGTTGAAATGTCAGCGAGACATGCTGAGATACGGGTTGCCACGTGTACATCAGACGGGGGGAAGGACAGGAAGAGTTGAGTGTCGTCTGCGTAGCTGTGGTAGGAGAGCCCATGTGAAGAGATTACCGAGCCAAGAGACTTGGTGTAGAGGGAGAAGAGTAGGGGCCCTAGGACGGAACCCTGGGGAACTCCAGTGGAGAGGGTTCGTGGAGAAGATAGCGATTCTCTCCAGGTCACCTGGTAGGAGCGGTCCGCCAGGTAGGAAGAAAACCAGGAGTGTGCGGTGCCAGAGATGCCCAGGTCTGAGAGGATGGAGAGAAGGATCTGGGTCTTCAAAGACGCTACTCTCCATTTTCCTTGTCATATCATTGTAACAAGGTACGACACTAAGGTGAATGTAACAGGTAACTGGTACATAGGTGTATAGGTACTCTATCTTTACAAACTCATCACAAACACCCCAACCCTATAAAGAACACTAAGAGAACATAGAAACACAGAACTCATCTGGATTGTGTTCTCTGTGTATATGGTATATAACTGTGTTCTCTCTGTGTATATGGTATATAACTGTGTTCTCTGTGTATACGGTATATAACTGTGTTCTCTCTGTGTATATGGTATATAACTGTGTTCTCTCTGTGTATATGGTATATAACTGTGTTCTCTGTGTATATGGTATATAACTGTGTTCTCTGTGTATATGGTATATAACTGTGTTCTCTGTGTATATGGTATATAACTGTGTTCTCTGTGTATATGGTATATAACTGTGTTCTCTGTGTATATGGTATATAACTGTGTTCTCTGTGTATATGGTATATAACTGTGTTCTCTCTGTGTATATGGTATATAACTGTGTTCTCTCTGTGTATATGGTATATAACTGTGTTCTCTGTGTATATGGTATATAACTGTGTTCTCTCTGTGTATATGGTATATAACTGTGTTCTCTGTGTATATGGTATATAACTGTGTTCTCTCTCTGTGTATATGGTATATAACTGTGTTCTCTCTGTGTATATGGTATATAACTGTGTTCTCTGTGTATATGGTATATAACTGTGTTCTCTGTGTATATGGTATATAACTGTGTTCTCTCTGTGTATATGGTATATAACTGTGTTCTCTCTGTGTATATGGTATATAACTGTGTTCTCTGTGTATATGGTATATAACTGTGTTCTCTGTGTATATGGTATATAACTGTGTTCTCTCTCTGTGTATATGGTATATAACTGTGTTCTCTCTGTGTATATGGTATATAACTGTGTTCTCTCTGTGTATATGGTATATAACTGTGTTCTCTGTGTATATGGTATATAACTGTGTTCTCTGTGTATATGGTATATAACTGTGTTCTCTCTCTGTATATGGTATATAACTGTGTTCTCTCTCTGTGTATATGGTATATAACTGTGTTCTCTCTGTGTATATGGTATATAACTATGTTCTCTGTGTATATGGTATATAACTATGTTCTCTGTGTATATGGTATATAACTGTGTTCTCTGTGTATATGGTATATAACTGTGTTCTCTGTGTATACGGTATATAACTGTGTTCTCTGTGTATATGGTATATAACTGTGTTCTCTCTCTGTGTATATGATATATAACTGTGTTCTCTGTGTATATGGTATATAACTGTGTTCTCTGTGTATATGGTATATAACTGTGTTCTCTGTGTATATGGTATATAACTGTGTTCTCTGTGTATATGGTATATAACTGTGTTCTCTGTGTATATGGTATATAACTGTGTTCTCTGTGTATATGGTATATAACTGTGTTCTCTCTGTGTATATGGTATATAACTGTGTTCTTTGTGTATATGGTATATAACTGTGTTCTCTGTGTATATGGTATATAACTGTGTTCTCTGTGTATATGGTATATAACTGTGTTCTCTGTGTATATGGTATATAACTGTGTTCTCTCTCTGTGTATATGGTATATAACTGTGTTCTCTCTGTGTATATGGTATATAACTGTGTTCTCTGTGTATATGGTATATAACTGTTCTCTGTGTATATGGTATATAACTGTGTTCTCTCTGTGTATATGGTATATAACTGTGTTCTCTGTGTATATGGTATATAACTGTGTTCTCTGTGTATATGGTATATAACTGTGTTCTCTGTGTATACGGTATATAACTGTGTTCTCTGTGTATATGGTATATAACTGTGTTCTCTGTGTATATGGTATATAACTGTGTTCTCTGTGTATATGGTATATAACTGTGTTCTCTGTGTATATGGTATATAACTGTGTTCTCTGTGTATATGGTATATAACTGTGTTCTCTGTGTATATGGTATATAACTGTGTTCTCTCTGTGTATATGGTATATAACTGTGTTCTCTGTGTATATGGTATATAACTGTGTTCTCTGTGTATATGGTATATAACTGTGTTCTCTGTGTATATGGTATATAACTGTGTTCTCTGTGTATATGGTATATAACTGTGTTCTCTCTGTGTATATGGTATATAACTGTGTTCTCTGTGTATATGGTATATAACTGTGTTCTCTGTGTATATGGTATATAACTGTGTTCTCTGTGTATATGGTATATAACTGTGTTCTCTGTGTATATGGTATATAACTGTGTTCTCTGTGTATATGGTATATAACTGTGTTCTCTGTGTATATGGTATATAACTGTGTTCTCTGTGTATATGGTATATAACTGTGTTCTCTCTCTGTGTATATGGTATATAACTGTGTTCTCTGTGTATATGGTATATAACTGTGTTCTCTGTGTATATGGTATATAACTGTGTTCTCTCTGTGTATACGGTATATAACTGTGTTCTCTCTGTGTATATGGTATATAACTGTGTTCTCTGTGTATATGGTATATAACTGTGTTCTCTGTGTAAGGCAAGGCAAGGCAAGGCAAGTTTATTTGTATAGCACATTTCATACAACAGGGGCAATTCAAAGTGCTTTACATGCATTATTTAAAAATACAGCAAGAGGAGCATAAGAAAATAAAAATTACAATGAATAAAAGCAAATATAAGAAGTAAATAGATAAAACATTTAAAAAGACAATAGTTAATGGAAAAAAGACATTGATAGAAGTGTTTGTGTTTAATCATAACTGGTGCAAAACATGAAGGTTTTTAGCTTAGATTTAAATATTTTAAGGGTTTGGGCCTGTTTGATTTCTTCAGGGAGTTTGTTCCAGGAGCATGCAGCAGCGTGACTGAAAGCTGCTGCACCGTGTTTTGTTTTTACTCTTGGAATTATTAGCTGATTTGTCTCAGCTGACCTTAGGGACCTTGCGGGAATATAGGGTGGGAGGAGATCTGATATGTATTTTGGTCCAAGACCATTTTGTGATTTGTATGTAATTAGGAGGAATTCAATTCTCTGAGAGACTGGTAGCCAGTGCAGGGATCTCAGGATTGGTGTAATGTGTTCAAATGTCTTTGTTTTTGTTAGGACCCTAGCAGAGGCGTTTTGGATGAGCTGCAATTTACGAACAGCTCCTTTAGATAGGCCTGTTAGTAGACCATTACAATAATCAAGTCTACTCGAAACAAATGCATGGATGAGTTTTTCAAGGTCTTGCTTGGACATGAAACCTCTCATTCTTGTTATGTTTTTCAGGTGATAGTAGGCTGATTTAGTTATCGAGTTTATGTGGCTGTTGAAGTTTAGATCAGAGTCTAGAATTACACCAAGATTTCTGACCAGTTTTTTAGTGTGAAGAGAGAGAGAATCAAGTTTTGCACTGACTTTCGATCTTTTGTCAGGTGCACCGAATACAATTATCTCTGTTTTGTCCTCGTTTAGTTGGAGGAAGTTTTGTGTCATCCAGGCGTTTATTTGCTCAATGCAATTACAGAGATTGTCAATGGGACTATAGTCGTTCGGTGAGAGGGCTTTGTAGATTTGAGTGTCATCCGCATAGTTGTGGTAGGCAATTTTGTTCTTTTTTATGATGTGTCCCAATAGAAGCATGTAGAGATTGAATAGAAGGGGGCCAAGGATTGACCCTTGGGGAACCCCACATGTCATTTTAATTTGGTCAGATACAAAGTTGCCAATGGAGACATAGTAGCTTCTGTCCTGTAGGTAGGATCTAAACCAGTTTAGGGCAGTGCCCGAAAGTCCTACCCAGGTTTTTAGTCTATCTATTAGAATGTCATGGTCTACAGTGTCAAAGGCAACACTAAGATCTAGTAGTATCAAAACTGAGATTTTTCCGGAGTCTGTGTTTACGCGAATGTCATTAAGGACCTTAATAAGGGCCGTTTCAGTGCTATGTAGGGGGCGAAAGCCTGATTGAAAGTCATCGAAGAGATCATTTAGGGTCAAATAATTGCTAAGTTGTTCGTGGGCAACCATTTCAATAATTTTTCCTGTACAGGGAAGGTTTGATATGGGTCTGTAGTTGTTTAGTACAAATGGGTCTAGGCCGTTCTATTTTAGTAGAGGCTTAACACTAGAGGCGCGACGTTTTTTTACCTACTAAAGCGCGACGAGGTGTGGAACCACACAACCACTATTCACAATGGGGGAGTGTGTACTGACCCACAAAAATCGCTGGATGGCGATGTCACGCAAGAAGCGTGAACACGCAACAGAAACACACCGCGGGGGAAACCCGATGTCTTTGTTCATGAGAGCCATCAACCCTCCCCCCACTGCCCGCAGCGCAGAGCGCATGTCTTATTGAGTCAACACGAGTTGACTCGCTGGAACGAGACAGACTGATACACACCACACCTCTGCCATATCATACATCGGTCCCACATGTATTTATTTACCATCATATTTTTCAATATAAAACGGTATGATATGGCAGATATATATGGTAGCCTACATTGCAGTCGTCCCGCAGTTCTAGTAGATCGCCGACATCATGTTATTTGATGTAGGCTACACATTTCACGGCAAGAGAATTCCAATTTGTGGCAAACACCCAACAATTGTTCGTTCACTAAACATTATAACATGAACACAGTTATAGCACCAGTTCCTAGCACCTAGTTTCCTAGCACCAGGGGAGCCCCCCCTCCCAAATGTCGTTGTTTGGTACCTGTACTACAGTGGAGGCTCCTCCATAGAGGTGGAGGAGGCCTGGCCTCCCCAATAATTTGAGAGAAGAGAGAGAGAGATTTAAAAAAGCAATAATTATCATTTTTATCAGACACACAACATACAATTCAGAACAATACTTCATCCATTTCTAATATTTATCCTGCAGAACAGCACTCATACACGCGTGTGGCGGAAAAAGGTACTACACGGAGGCCAGGCCTCCTGTCGGAAAGTGGTTTCTCATAGAAGTCAATGTAATGCAATTTTTTTCATGGCAATATGTGATTGGCCAAATCACTGAAAATGGGTGGGCACAGGAGGCCTGGCCTCCGTGTAGTACCTTTTTCCGCCACACGCGTATGAGTGCTGTTCTGCAGGATAAATATTAGAAATGGATGAAGTATTGTTCTGAATTGTATGTTGTGTGTCTGATTGACATAGTGTTTGAGTGCTTTTGACATGTCATTGATTGTATGTAGTATGTTGTGGTGAATGTTGTGAGCCTGAGCAGAAGGGACAATAGCTGCTGCAGGCGGACCAGAGATTCATGCCAATTGTTTGGTTTATTTGATGACCCATTGTGCAGGCAATAAAAGCTGCTTCATCCACCATCCTGAGAGTGTCCCAATCCCTTCAGTACCGCCAAACACAAATTAATAATTTTTAACAAAGACAGATAAGAAGAACAGGGAACATTCCATCGCGAGTGAAGAGAGCAAGCGGAAAAAAAATTGGCCTCCTCAATTCTGGAAGTCACCAGCCTCCACTGCTGTACTATATCAATGACAAATAAAGACCATTCATTCATTCATTCATTCAAACAATGACAGTTACAGTCTCGCTCAAACTGTAGCGAGATTAGGAGACTACTAATTGAGAAAAAGAAAAGAAAATACATGAAAGAAAGGAGAGAAAGAGTACAGAATGATAAATCATTCAGAATGTTATTGGTTTTAATATTTCACAATCTGCCAGAATAAGCACGCTCCCTCGCACGCCCAGCCCATCATTTTTGATGCCGCTAATGTGTGTAATGAAAAGTGTGACAATGTTGAAAGACATGATGTCATAATCAAAATATAAAACCTGGTTGGATAAAATAAGATTCTGTTGTGATTGTGTTGACATTGTTGTGATGTCAAAAGAGATCTTGGTTATGTAATGTGTAAAGTGGAGAGGAGATTGATCGGAACTGCGGGAGTTTTCATTACTAACGAATGATGGTTGATTATTATTATACAAAAATAATAGTAATAAATATTGCAATATTGTGTTATCATAGTTATGAGCTTCACAGTGATAAAGTCTGTTTATTTGTCGTGAACTTCACGCCGGCCGTAACATCAGCAGACAATCGACTGCTGTAAGCTTGTAAGCTTTGAAACCCGCTTGGCTCCCTCATGAATTGGCAGCTATTGTTTGCTGATGGGAAACGATCAAGAAACAGTTAGAGAATAAGATTACCCTCAATATCTTATTATCAATTATCAATATACTGGTGGCCTAACATGGTCCAGTGGTCTAGCACCGTGGTCGTGCACACATATGTCGGCCCTTCTTCTCCTTACTTTCCTGTCTGTCTTCACTATATCAGTCCAATAACATGAAAACTATGAGTGGGACTGCCCCACTCAGAAAAAAACATTATACAATAACATTATATACAAAAAAAACATTATATACAATATTATAAATATCCGTTCGTTATATAATATTCGTTGATGAGTACAGGCATAATCAAACGTAGGTTACTCCAATTACTTTGCTGCAGTAGCTATGCATGCACCACACAACTTGATAGGTACATACTGTGCAGTGTATCATTCATAACTGTACATAGGCTACACATATCATAATATCTTATCACTATTGCATGGAACTTGGGTAAACCCGCTGTGAAAAAAAAACCTCAGCTCCAACAAATCTGAAGGGATTGGGAGACATACTGTACAGTTTATCATTTTCATAACTGTCTGTACATATACATATCTTATGTATCACTATTGCTATATATAGCCTATATATAAACACATTATGTTACAAATATCAGTCTTATCCACTGTATCTAATTCAGCACTGAAGCCTGAAGGTTGAGCACAGTGTGTGCCCCCTTGCTACCTCTGCTGATATAAAAGAGAATTGCAGCCTTGGAGAAAAAGATGGCAGCCGAATCCCAAGGCAAATACACAGGCACACACAGAAATACTGCAAAATCGCTTTATACTAACTCGATTTTGAAAATGTAAAGATGCTGGATGGTAGAACGCACATATCTAGGAAAAGTCATGAAAGGAGGGTCCTGACATTTGATCGAGTGCAATGGTAGATTTTTTTTTTTACTCACTGGTGCCCGATGACACCTCACGGCTTTCCTAGTGTTAATAACTGCAGTTTTCAGGGCTTCAGGGAAGATTCCTGATGAAAGGGAGGTGTTAATTATTTGTATTACTTCGCCTGCCATGCAGCTAAATATGTTTTTTTAAAAGCTTGTTGGCAGGACATCAAGGGCACAGGTGGATGGTTTAAGACGTGACATGATTTTATCTAGGGTCTTGTAATCAATGGTGTTAAATTGGGACATGGTTGTTATGTCCGCCCTATTTGGGGTTGTTAATGGGGACATGTTTTTCATGCCTGACACAGAAGACCTAATGCCTTGTCTAATGGTTTCTATGTTATTGTTAAAAAAGGATGCAAGTTCATTGCATTTACTAGTTGAGTGAAATTCCTGAGCAATGGGTGTTGGGGGATTTGTTAGTCTGTCAACAGTTCTGAAAAGGATGCGGGCATTATTGATGTTATTGTTTATGATCTTAGAGAAAAATGATTGCCTGGCACTTCTTATTTCTAAGTTATAGTTTTGAAGATTCTCTTTATAGATATCATAGTGGACTTGAAGGTTTGTTTTTCTCCATCTGCGCTCTGCTTTACGACATTCTCTTTTTTGGGTCTTTACGGATGGGGCAGTTCTATATCGTGGAGCTCCGCCCCATAGGGGAGCTCTGCTCCTATTGGTTTACCCGCTACCTAAAGTAGCCAATGACTGAATTTTTCAATGCCTGCGCCCGCCTGGGGTGCTATATAAAGGGGCGTACTTCGCTCCATCATTCTCCCAAAAAGTTCAGCACGGGTTTATATCTGAAGACTGAGAAGGACGACTACTAAGACTGGAGAACCCGCCAGACTTTTCCCTTCAAGATGGATCGTCCGCCGCCTATGGAGAAGTTCCTCCGGGACGCCTGCCGCTGCGACTTCCAAGCTGCGGAGGACACTTTTCAGCGGAGGACACTTTTCCCTTCAGCGATGGATCGTCCGCCGCCGACCACGAAGAAGTTCCTCCGGGACACCTGCCGCTGCGATTTCCTAGCAGCGGAGGAGAAGCACGACTTCTGCCACGTCTGCCTCGGCCCCGAACATGCCGAGGCGGCGTTGGTCGCCTCCCCCAGCTGCCTCCCCTTCCACCTCCTTTCCGTCGCGGAAAGGCGAAAGGGGATGGCCTGGTTCAAGGAGAGCGTTCCCCTGAAACGGGCGCTATCTCGGGGATGCTATCCGACTCTAATAGCTCTGCCGATGATGCGTCCGGACAGGCCCCAGAGCGGCGTTCTGGGCAGGCACCTCCCCAAGTAGGGATGGTCCCGCCCGCTCAGCCGGCCCTGACACCACGCCGCCCTCACCCAGCTGAGTGGTCGGTGCCGGTGTCAGAATCAGAAAGCTCTGATGAGCTCGGTGCGCAGGCGGCGGCGGCGGCGAATAACATCGCCGTGTTTAACGCCGCCATTGCGAAAATCACCACAGACCGACCCAACGGTCTATCTGCAGCGGAGGCGGAGTTTCTGAGCAAGCTCAGTGCCGCGACGATGTACCTGGTACACCTCTTCTTCTTCCGCCGTGGTGACGACTAGGCCGTCAACGGCTGCGAAACGGAGTTTTCGGCGTGATGCGACACTGGCTCCACCTCTACCGACGGAGCCATGCCCCACTCGGCATCTCCAGCCCCCGCCGCTGACCACTGGGAGGGCCCGCTACGGCCCTCCACGGCAGCGTGACCCGGTTTCACTGGCGGAGGGGTCGGTAATGACCCCACCACCGTTTTCCTCTTCATGACTGCTACCTCATAAAGAGGCAAAGGAAGGAAAATCCCCACCTTACTTTTTCAGTAAAGGTGCTTTTCCAATGTTATCTATCAGAGCGGAGACCCGCCTGCCTTGTCAGGGTGTGGTCCAATCGCTACCGGTTAGAAACAAAGCGGAGACTGGCCCCGCTTACCGGCGTGTGGCCAGCTCTCTGCCTAGCGGACTTACCCCTATCACGACACGAGGCGGGTTAAACACCCCTGTCTGTAGCCGTATGGAGGGACCGTTATTTACATCAAAAACTCCTCCATGTCTATCAAGACCTGGCCCAGCTCATGAGCGTGCGGCCGGTTTTTTGGTTATCAGGCATAATAAACCTACGTCGATAAAGGGCATTGTTACTCAAAACAAACACTCTTTACAGACGGCAAACCATCCCTAAGGAGGATTTTCCATGGTATCTACCAGAGCGGAGACCCACCTGCCTTGTCAGAGTGTGGTCGAATCGCTACCGGTTAGAAACAAGGCGGAGACTGGCCCAGCTTACCGGCGTGTGGCCAGCTCTCTGCCTAGCGGACTTACCCCTATCACGACACGAGGCGGGTTAAACACCCCTGTCTGTAGCCGTATAGAGGGACCCAGTGGCGGGCGGTGCATTTCACACCTAGGCCTTCAGTGATGTCCGACACATTCCTACCTGAATTATTCTACCTCTTAATACCATCGTTATGACGCCATGGCTCTAGAAACTAGACAGAAACACAGTATAACCGGGCGTTGCATCACCTTAACATAGTCAGACAAGTACAACAGAGTTATATTAATATTTCCGAAGCATTTTTAATCAATAAATCCGCATTTACAATGAAGAGTGTTAAACTAACATCTTTAAGATCGCTACATTACCCACGTCTGTCGTCTCGTCCACCATAATAGCGACAAAGGGTGCCTTTTTAATCTCCATTTTGATCTCTTCTTCCATCACTTCAGCAATAGCAAAAATCAGGTCGTTTTGTATTTTGCCTGACGTCCCAGTAAACACTTTGTTTGTGGACAGGTGGTAATGTAAATCTGGGTTGTTTTCAGCCAGAAAAGAAAGAAGCTCAACGTAGTTTCCTCTGTTTGTGGACTTGGCGCTTTCATTGTGTCCCCTAAATGAAAGTTATTGTTTACCCAAAAACAGGACACAATCGATCAGTATTATCGATCAGTCAACGAAAGTTTTCGTTGTGAGGCTACGTTTCCCTGCGCACTTTCAACAGTTTCACATCTACCGGCATAGTTCCGCATCTCAATAGTGAATATCAATAGTGCGTATCAATAGTGCGTAGCAATAGTGCGTATCCAATCAAAAGACGTGCTGGGTGCTGACATCATTGAGCCTTACAGCAGGCGCCGTTGTTGCTTTTGCTCGCATCTACGTAGGTTTACTAGGTACGCCACAGGTTTTCTCGTTCCAATGTTAAGTTACAGGTCGAATCCGCAGCACCGTTAAACGTGAAGGCAGGCAGATTTTAGAGCCCCCTAGCAACACATTTTGATTGGATAAAAGCTCTAACATAAAGGCCAGCCCTCCAAATCTCAATCGGAGACTGGAAGCAGCGCAACCAAGAGGAAAGCTATGAAATGAAGAGAATAGACTATGGGGAATCATTAATACATATTTGTGGAAAATATATATTAAAATAAAATGTATATTCTGATGATGTTTAGGCCAGCAGAGAAGGCCTTGCTGGCCCTGACGGCACACCACTGGAGGGACCGTTATCTACCAGAGCGGAGATCGACCTGCCTTGTCAGAGTGTGGTCGACTCGCTACCGGTTAGAAACAAACCGGAGACTGGCCCAGCTTACCGGCGTGTGGCCAGCTCTCTGCCTAACGGACTTACCCCTATCACGACACGTAGCGGGTTAAACACCCCTGTATGTAGCCGTATAGAGGGACCTTTATTTACATCAAAAACCCCTCCATGTCTATCAAGACCTGGCCCAGCTCATGAGCGTGCGGCCGGTTCTTTGATTATCAGGCATAATAAACCTGCGTCAATAAAGAGCATTGTTACACATAACAAACACTCTTTACAGACGGCTGCCCATCCCTTTCGAAATGACCCCACCTTGGGCTGTGCCACCTCCTCGGTGTGCAGCGGCGGCTGGGATCATACAGAAATTCAAGTTTTTTCTGTCGACTGCACCACAACAGACGGTCCAGCCGCTGTCGTTGCGTTATGCAGAATGACTAGAAGGGACAGGTATTCTGTCGGGCTGACTAGACAGGACATTGAGGAGGGGATATGCACTACAGTTCATTCAGCCTCCTCCGCCCTTCAGGGGCGTGAGAGAGACTGTTTTTTGTCCTGCCCGATAAAGACACGTGCGCTCCAGGAGGAGATTACGAATCTCCTAACAAAGGGCGCAGTGACATTGGTTCCGAGGGACCAGTGGGACATGAGATGGTACTCCCCGTATTTCCTTGTCCCAAAGAATTCGGGAGACATGAGACCCATACTAGATTTCAGGGTCCTCAACGAGAGAGTGGCGAAACGCCCCTTTCGTAGATACCTGAGGGTCGCGTATTTCGTGTGCCAATCACAGAGTGGCACAGGAAATTCCTACGTTTTGCTTTCCAAGGGAAGGTTTACGAGTACACGCGCCTGCCCTTCGGGTACGCGCTTGCTCCTCGTTTTTTCTCCAAATGCGTGCAGACAGCACTCGAACCACTGAGGCGAAACGAGATACGCATATTAGCATATCTCGACGACCTACTGGTCTTGGCCCAATGCCCAAATCGAGCCATTCGGGACGCAACCTCACTGGTGCAGCACCTCACTCAGCTGGGGTTAGCTGTAAACTGGACAGAGAGTGCTCCGTGGCCGGCTCAACAGTTTTCCTATCTAGGCATTCAGTTGGATACTGCCGAGATGAGGGCCAGTTTATCGGCACCACGGAGAGCGACACTGACGTCAGTTCTCCGGGTGTGTCGAGTGACAAATACAATCACCGCTCTGTCAAGGATGTCCTTACTAGGACTGATGTCTGCAGCCCATGTAGTGGTCCCCTTAGGCCTGTTACACATGCGCAGACTGCAGAGGCGGTTCGCACGACTGCGACTGGTTCCAGTGAGACGCCGTTGCAAGTTGATTGTAATACAGAGATCGGTCAAAACCGACCTGAGCTACTGGAGAGACCCGCGCGTCATCGCGCGCGGAGTCGCCTGAGTTCGCTGAAAGCTCTCCACATTCCAGGTCTGCTCAATGAAGGAGCAGATCTGTTATCACGGGGAGGCCCGAGGGACGACGACTGGAGGTTAGCACCCTCCATTGTGTCGCTGATTTGGGCACGGTTCGGGCAAGCAGAAGTGGTTCTGTTTGCGTCACGGACGAATGCGCAGTGTCACCTTTGGTTCTCCCTGCGCGAACAGGACAACCCGCCATTGGGAGTCGATACATTCGCACACCACCCATGGCCGAGGGTCCTGTTATACGCGTTCCCACCCCTGACATCTATCCTCCCACTGTTGGCACGAGTGAGGTCAGAGAGGCTAGAGTTAATTCTTGTAGCCCCGGACCGTCCCGGAGCCCCGTGGTTTCCGGAACTGATGGAGATGTTGATAGAGGGCCCATGGCCCATACCTCATCGACAAGATGCACTCTCTCAAGCCGGAGGCTTGGTGAAGGGGCCGCCTATGAGGGGGGGCCCCTCATGGCCTGGTTACTGAGAGGGATTGTTAGAACGCAGGGGTCTGACGGACGCGGTCATTCAGACCATTCAGAGTGCGCGCGCGCAATCCACTGCAAAGGGATATGCGGCACGCTGGCGAGTTTTACACAGTGGTGTGAGGGACAGGACGTTGACCCTGTCTGTTGTCGGGTCGAAACGTTCTTGTGCTTCTTACAGTCGCTGTTGACAAGGGATTGGCGGCGGGAACTATTAAAGTTTACGCGGCTGCCATCTCAGCTTGTCATGAGGGTTTTGCGACAACGACACTGGTTTTTTCAGTCATTCGCTGGTTAAGCGTTTTTTGACTGGAGTGTGTAGGCTTAGACGCCCTCATAGGACTCTAATGCCAAAATGGGACCTGTCGATTGTGCTAGAGGCTCTGTGCGTGCCCCCATTCGAACCCATTGTCACTGTGTCGTTGCGTTTTATTGTCTCTCAAGACGAGTCTACTCCTCGCCTTGACTACGGCTGAGCGAGTGAGTGATTTGTGCGCTCTCTCGTCACGGGCAGATTGTTTGATCATATCTGATGACGAAACAAAAGCTGTATTACGCCCTAACCCGGCTTTATCCCTACGGTTAATCGTGGGTTTAGGGTTCAGAGCTGTGCTCTGAGCGCCTTTTTTTCCTCCTCCTCACGACGGAGAGAGGGAGAGGCGTTTTACATTGTATTGTCCGGTGCGCGCGTTGGCACAACATGTGAAGCGCACGGCAGGACTGAGATCTTCTCCCTGGCTTCTGATCTGCTATGGCGGACAGAAAGCCGGGACACCACTCTCGAAGCAGAGGCTGTCCCTTTGGATTTGCGAGGCTATTAGCCTCGCATACGAATCAAAGGGGCAGCCCGTGCCGACTGGCATTCGGGCTCATTCCACCAGGGGCATGGCCACATCAGTGGCCATTCTCAGGGGAGTAAGAGTGGAGGAGATATGTGTGGCGGCGTCTTGGTCGTCGCCATCACTTTTTATACGGTATTACTTGAAAGATATTTCTTCCTCATCCTTTTCTCATTCTGTCCTCAGTTTTGCTGATGACTGATGTAGTGGGGAAGGCACTTGGATTGCCCTGGTCATGGGGATTCTATTCAAGTGCTGTCAGGATGAATACGGATGTGCCTGGGGAAGGGACCCTCCTCCAGGACATGTTCCGTTAGATCAACAACCTTACGTGCTCACGTAAGGGTTAGGTCAGTGATATTCTTCCTCAATCCTTTCTCATTCTGTCCTCAGTTTTGCTGATGACTGATGTTGTGGGAAGGGCACTTGGATTACCCTGATCATGGGGATTCTATTCAAGTGCTGTCAGGATGAATACGGATGTGCCTGGGGAGGGGACCCTCCTCCAGGACATGTTCCGTTAGATCTACAACCCTGCGTGCTCACGTAAGGGCTAGATCAGTGGAGCAGACTCGGTGTGGGTTGGGCCAACTTTTTAAGGTTGTCTTGAACCAACATCAGTGGTCAGCTCCGGGTGCTGCTGAGATTGTTTTCGGATTAATAGTCTCAGTGGGGGTACATTTGGCCTCGCTCGCTCCGCCTAAACCAATAGGAGCAGAGCTCCCCTATGGGGCGGAGCTCCACGATATAGAACGATAGTTATGGAGATAGACTCCAGTTCTATGAGTGGAGCGGAGCCCCATAGGGCTGCTGGCCCACTTCGACTCGTTCAAACCCGGCTGTTTTGTATGTTTGGGAGAATGATGGAGCGAAGTACGCCCCTTTATATAGCACCCCAGGCGGGCGCAGGCATTGAAAAATTCAGTCATTGGCTACTTTAGGTAGCGGGTAAACCAATAGGAGCAGAGCTCCCCTATGGGGCTCCGCTCCACTCATAGAACTGGAGTCTATCTCCATAACTATCGTTCTCCAGGGAGCTTTTTGCTTACCAGAGATGCATTTGGATCTAATGGGTGCAATATCATCAATGGTTTTTGTGATTTTTAAGTTGAAATCGTGTAGAAGGTCATTTACTGAGGTTGGAATAGAAGTTTGGGGGGGGGGCTAGGGAAAAGGCCTGTGTGAACAGTGCACTGGTCTTTTCATTGATATATCGTTTGGAAATAGTTTTAGACATAGTTTGAATAACAGGAAAGATAGATACGTCAAAGAATATGCAACAGTGGTCAGACAGGGCAATGTCAGTTACAACAACATTTGAAATATCTAGGCCTTTGGTGATGATAAGGTCCAGAGTGTGACCTCGATTATGAGTAGGGAGGTTCAAAAACATCTAACAGAACAGAGAGTTCTTTGGCTTTGTTGTCCTCTGAGTTATCTACATGAATATTGAAATCACCAGCAATGATCAGACCATTAAATTCAGTAGTAATGATGGAGAGAAGCTCTGTAAGTTCATTAAAGAAGCTAGTAGAGTATTGGGGTGGTCTGTATAAAATTATAAAAAGAATTCGAGTGGAACATTTAAAAACAACTGAAAGATATTCGAATGATAAAAATTCTCCGAAGGATTTCTGTTTGCAGTTAAAACTGTCTCGGAAGAAAGAGGCGATTCCACCACCTTTTTTGTGGGATCTAACGACATCTAAGGTTCTAAAATTGGGGGGTGCTGACTCAATAAGAATTGTGTATACGGTATATAACTGTGTTCTCTGTGTATATGGTATATAACTGTGTTCTCTGTGTATATGGTATATAACTGTGTTCTCTGTGTATATGGTATATAACTGTGTTCTCTCTCTGTGTATATGGTATATAACTGTGTTCTCTGTGTATATGGTATATAACTGTGTTCTCTGTGTATATGGTATATAACTGTGTTCTCTGTGTATATGGTATATAACTGTGTTCTCTCTCTGTGTATATGGTATATAACTGTGTTCTCTGTGTATATGGTATATAACTGTGTTCTCTGTGTATATGGTATATAACTGTGTTCTCTGTGTATATGGTATATAACTGTGTTCTCTGTGTATATGGTATATAACTGTGTTCTCTGTGTATATGGTATATAACTGTGTTCTCTGTGTATATGGTATATAACTGTGTTCTCTCTCTGTGTATATGGTATATAACTGTGTTCTCTGTGTATATGGTATATAACTGTGTTCTCTCTCTGTGTATATGGTATATAACTGTGTTCTCTCTCTGTGTATATGGTATCAAAGGATGCAAAGTTCTAATGTAGCTACTGGAGACGTGACAGGCGCCTGAGACTGCCATATATCTGCCATATATCATACCTCAGTTTTATATGTATTCATCATCATATTTTTCGGGCATTTAGCTCATTAAACGGCGAAAATCACTGGCGGACCTGGGTTGCGATTCCATTTAATTTACAGGGAACTATGTGTGAAAGGGGCTAACAGCTTGCAAAATAGGCTGACAACGCTAACGTTAGTAGTTATCTGTACTGTATCTGTACTGCACTTAGTAATGTTAGTACCAAATGTTAGTACCAAAGTTAGCCATCTATTGTTAGCTAGCAATTTGTGTTTTGTTAACGTTACATTCTTATCTCAGTATTTGCGACTTCAGAAGTAGGCCTACTACCAGAATCCTCCCTGTTAAGCACCTATTGTATTGTTAGTTTGCTATTCTTCATTTTGCCTTAAAAAAGCAGTACACTCCTACGTTAAATGCAATTATTGTAAGTCGCTTTGAATAAAAGCGTCGGCTAAATGACTGTAATGTAATGTAGGCTAATACACTTGTAACAGGTTCGGGCACAGAGGGAGACAGACAATAGGATTTGGCAGTTTAAGGAATGGGTTTTATTTGTGCAGCTGGTCTGGAGTCCGGTTTGGCTGAGCCTCGCTCCGTGGCCGGCTCAACAGTTTTCCTATCTAGGCATTCAGTTGGATACTGCCGAGATGAGGGCCAGTTTATCGGCACCACGGAGAGCGACACTGACGTCAGTTCTCCGGGTGTGTCGAGTGACAAATACAATCACCGCTCTGTCAAGGATGTCCTTACTAGGACTGATGTCTGCAGCCCATGTAGTGGTCCCCTTAGGCCTGTTACACATGCGCAGACTGCAGAGGCGGTTCGCACGACTGCGACTGGTTCCAGTGAGACGCCGTTGCAAGTTGATTGTAATACAGAGATCGGTCAAAACCGACCTGAGCTACTGGAGAGACCCGCGCGTCATCGCGCGCGGAGTCGCCTGAGTTCGCTGAAAGCTCTCCACATTCCAGGTCTGCTCAATGAAGGAGCAGATCTGTTATCACGGGGAGGCCCGAGGGACGACGACTGGAGGTTAGCACCCTCCATTGTGTCGCTGATTTGGGCACGGTTCGGGCAAGCAGAAGTGGTTCTGTTTGCGTCACGGACGAATGCGCAGTGTCACCTTTGGTTCTCCCTGCGCGAACAGGACAACCCGCCATTGGGAGTCGATACATTCGCACACCACCCATGGCCGAGGGTCCTGTTATACGCGTTCCCACCCCTGACATCTATCCTCCCACTGTTGGCACGAGTGAGGTCAGAGAGGCTAGAGTTAATTCTTGTAGCCCCGGACCGTCCCGGAGCCCCGTGGTTTCCGGAACTGATGGAGATGTTGATAGAGGGCCCATGGCCCATACCTCATCGACAAGATGCACTCTCTCAAGCCGGAGGCTTGGTGAAGGGGCCGCCTATGAGGGGGGGCCTCTCATGGCCTGGTTACTGAGAGGGATTGTTAGAACGCAGGGGTCTGACGGACGTGGTCATTCAGACCATTCAGAGTGCGCGCGCGCAATCCACTGCAAAGGGATATGCGGCACGCTGGCGAGTTTTACACAGTGGTGTGAGGGACAGGACGTTGACCCTGTCTGTTGTCGGGTCGAAACGTTCTTGTGCTTCTTACAGTCGCTGTTGACAAGGGATTGGCGGCGGGAACTATTAAAGTTTACGCGGCTGCCATCTCAGCTTGTCATGAGGGTTTTGCGACAACGACACTGGTTTTTTCAGTCATTCGCTGGTTAAGCGTTTTTTGACTGGAGTGTGTAGGCTTAGACGCCCTCATAGGACTCTAATGCCAAAATGGGACCTGTCGATTGTGCTAGAGGCTCTGTGCGTGCCCCCATTCGAACCCATTGTCACTGTGTCGTTGCGTTTTATTGTCTCTCAAGACGAGTCTACTCCTCGCCTTGACTACGGCTGAGCGAGTGAGTGATTTGTGCGCTCTCTCGTCACGGGCAGATTGTTTGATCATATCTGATGACGAAACAAAAGCTGTATTACGCCCTAACCCGGCTTTATCCCTACGGTTAATCGTGGGTTTAGGGTTCAGAGCTGTGCTCTGAGCGCCTTTTTTTCCTCCTCCTCACGACGGAGAGAGGGAGAGGCGTTTTACATTGTATTGTCCGGTGCGCGCGTTGGCACAACATGTGAAGCGCACGGCAGGACTGAGATCTTCTCCCTGGCTTCTGATCTGCTATGGCGGACAGAAAGCCGGGACACCACTCTCGAAGCAGAGGCTGTCCCTTTGGATTTGCGAGGCTATTAGCATTCGCATACGAATCAAAGGGGCAGCCCGTGCCGACTGGCATTCGGGCTCATTCCACCAGGGGCATGGCCACATCAGTGGCCATTCTCAGGGGAGTAAGAGTGGAGGAGATATGTGTGGCGGCGTCTTGGTCGTCGCCATCACTTTTTATACGGTATTACTTGAAAGATATTTCTTCCTCATCCTTTTCTCATTCTGTCCTCAGTTTTGCTGATGACTGATGTAGTGGGGAAGGCACTTGGATTGCCCTGGTCATGGGGATTCTATTCAAGTGCTGTCAGGATGAATACGGATGTGCCTGGGGAAGGGACCCTCCTCCAGGACATGTTCCGTTAGATCAACAACCTTACGTGCTCACGTAAGGGTTAGGTCAGTGATATTCTTCCTCAATCCTTTCTCATTCTGTCCTCAGTTTTGCTGATGACTGATGTTGTGGGAAGGGCACTTGGATTACCCTGATCATGGGGATTCTATTCAAGTGCTGTCAGGATGAATACGGATGTGCCTGGGGAGGGGACCGGAGGGGACCAGCGGAGAACTGGCCTCGAGTCCGGTTTGGCTGAGCCTCGCTCAGGTGAGAACGTCCCCGCTCGCTTCCTGCCCGACCCTTCCGGTCGCGGCTCTCCTGTAGCGCTCTCTGACGTCTCTCTGCAACCGACTCTCCGCTGCTTCTCCCCGCTTCCTCCGTTCTCCGCTTACTGCGTCCTACTCTGCGTCCCGGGGGAGAACAAAGCAACACATTAAGAGCGCGCGTTGATGAGGACCCAATTGGCATCAGTCATCGGTGCCAATTGCGCCCCCATCCCTTCACCAACTGTCCTGTGGCTCCCTCTGCAGGTCGGAACGCGTCATGTTCCCCACACACCCCCACCACCAGATCAAGGCCGGGCGCGCCCGGCCGCCAGCCTACTCCCCCCCCCCCCCCATCACGGGAGAGGAAGTCGGCCACGACCATCTGCGCCCCCGGCCTATGCACCACCGTAAAATTGAAGGGCTGCAGCGCGAGGTACCAGCGTGTGATCCTCGCGTTAGAGTCCTTCATACGGTGGAGCCACTGGAGGGGAGCATGGTAGAGGGTGAACGCGCGCCCCAGCAGGTAGTACCGAAGGGCGCCGACCGCCCACCGGATGGCCAGGCACTCCTTCTCCACCGTGCTGTACCTGCCCTCTCGCTCCGATAACTTGCGGCTCAGGTACAGCACCGGACGGTCGGCTCCCTCCACCTGCTGGGTCAGCACCGCTCCCAGCCCCCTATCCGATGCGTCGGTCTGCAGGGAAAAAGGGATGTTAAAATCCGGAGCATACAGGACAGTTTTACCACAGAGAGCCGCTTTAATACCTTCAAACGCCACCTGGCACGGCTCCGACCACTGGGCCGGGTCTGGGGCACCCTTCCGGGTGAGGTCGGTCAGGGGGCTGGCCAGCTCCGCAAACCCCGGCACGAACTGCCGGTAATAGCCCGCCAGTCCCAGGAACCGCCTCACTTCCTTCCGGGTCCTGGGCCGCGGGGCGGCGGCGACCGCAGCGGTCTTATCTATCTGCGGTCGCACCTCCCCACCGCCCAGGACGTACCCCAGAAAGCGGATCTCCCCCCGCCCGATCACGCACTTCGCTGGGTTGGCCGTGAGCCCCGCCCGCCCCAGCGACTGCAGCACGGCCGCTACCCGCTGCATATGCTGCAAGCACGTATCGCTGTAAATCACATATGCAGAGTGCGGCCGTAGGATACGATCCATGAGCCGCTGGAACGTAGCCGGGGCCCCGAACAACCCGAACGGCAGCGCGGTGAACTGGTATAGACCGTGCGGGGTGGAGAACGCCGTTTTCTCGCGGGACCCTGGCGACAGCGGAATCTGCCAGTATCCCTTCGTACAGTCCAGGGTCGTATAGAATTTAGCCGCGCCAAGCCGGTCCAAGAGCTCGTCGACCCTGGGCATTGGATAGGCATCGAATTTAGACACCGCGTTCACCCGTCGGTAGTCCACACAGAACCGTACAGCCCCATCTCGCTTGGTCACCAGCACGATAGGGCTGCACCAATTACTGTGGGACTCTTCTACCACGCCCAGTTCCAGCATTGCCTCTAATTCCCGGCTCACCACGTCGCGTTTGTGAGCCGGCAGCCTATACGGCCGTGTACGCACCGTAACGCCCGGTGGCGTCTCTATGTGGTGTTCTATCAGCGTGGTGCGCCCGGGTAGGGGGGAAAAAACATCAGCGAACCTCTGTTGCAACTCGGCCACGTCCGCTCGCTGGGCCGCCAAAAGATGGTCTCCTAAGTGGGCCGGGGTACTAATTTTAGACTTTGGGACCTCCGGTCCGAACTCATCCCTCTCGGGAAGTAGCGTAGCCAGCGCGACAGGGATCACCTTGGTCCATTTTTTAAGGAGGTTCACGTGATATATCTGCATGCTATCCCCCCGATCTGAACGCACCACCTCATAGTCCACCTCCCCCACCCGCCGTGTGACCGCGAACGGCCCTTGCCACTTGGCGAGTAATTTAGAGCTGGAAGTGGGCAGTAGTACAAGGACCCTGTCTCCCGGTGCGAAGATGCGCAGCTTAGACCCCCTGTCATACAGGCGCTTCTGTCGTTCCTGGGCCTGGTGCAAATGCTCCCGTGATATAACCCCTAACGTGTGGAGCTTTGCCCACAGGTCCAGGACGTATTGAATCTCATTTTTACTGTCGCTGGACCCCTCCTCCCAGCTTTCTTTAATGAGGTCCAGGACGCCGCGAGGCTTGCGCCCATATAAGAGCTCGAATGGGGAAAACCCAGTGGAAGCCTGGGGGACTTCCCGCACCGCGAATAACAGGGGGGCTAGCCATTGGTGCCAATTTTGACTATCCTCGTGAACGAACTTACGGATCATTGATTTTAGCGTCCGGTTGAACCGCTCGCACAGACCATCGCTGGCCGGGTGGTACACGCTCGTCCGGACCGCTTTAATATTCAATAATCCGTACAGCTCTGAGGGTGCGTGACATAAAATTGGTACCTTGGTCAGTGAGGATCTCTTTCGGGATCCCCACCCGGGAGATGACCTGAAACAACGCCTGCGCCACACTCTTCGCGGAGATGGAGCGCAGGGGAATTGCCTCGGGGTATCGGGTTGCGTAATCTATCAAAACTAACACAAACCGATAGCCTTGTGCACATCGCTCTAATGGGCCGATAATGTCCATTCCAATACGGTCAAACGGGGCCTCAACCAGGGGGAGAGGGTATAACAGCGCCCGCGGGACGGCCGGGGGGTTGGCTAGCTGGCATTCGCGGCAGGCGGCGCACCACCGGCGCACCTCCGCCCGTATCCCCGGCCAGTAGAATCGGTCCATTATGCGACTAAGTGTTTTATCATATCCTAGGTGGCCCGCCATGGGGTTATAATGTGCCGCCTGGAATATCGATTCCCGGCGGCCCCGGGGAACCAGCAACTGGGTGACGTCCTCTTCCCTGCGAGTGTCACGACTCACTCTATATAGTCTGTCCCTAACCAACGTAAAGTATGGGGGAGCGAGCACCGCGTCTGGCCATACCCGTGCACCATCAATCACCATCACCTGGTCGTAGGCTGAGCGTAGGGTAGCGTCACGAGACTGTTCGAGGGGAAAATCTCCCACCGGAGGAAACACCGGCAGCGGCACCTCGGGTGGCGGTGCCTCTGCCCCTGCCTCCTCCTGCCCCTCGTCAGCGTCGGCCGCCCCCGCATCAGCGCAGAGCACGGCGCCCGCCCCACGCGTCCCTGCCCGTCGTGCATGCACCCCTGAGGCTCGGACTAACCGCCGCCTTGACTCTATATTTTCTCCCATTATATTTCATCTCGATGGGGACCACCGGGTATACGTGAACATCCCCATGCACACACAGTATTGACACCCTCGATGCCCCCACCAATGCCCCTGGTCGCACCAGGCGCTGGTGGATCATAGACTGTAGGCAGCCCGAATCCAGCAGCGCCTCGTGCGTACCCCGCTGCATCCTTACCCGGATGCGGTACACCTCGCTCGGGTCCGGGGGAGGGGTGACCTCGTCGGCGGTGGGGACAGCCCGGCCGACCTCCATAGCTGGGCAGTCCCGGCGGAGGTGGCCAGGCTGGCCGCACCGCCAGCACCCCTCCTCTGCCGCCTGTGGGGTGAAGGCCGCGCCCCCCTGCGTTGCCTCCGGCCACCCGCCCCGGGGAGCGGCCATCGGCCTCTCACGCCGTGTCCCCGCCATGGGTCCGGTCCGGGCAGCCCCCCCCCCCTGGCGGCGGGGAGCTGGGACCGGGACCGCGGCGGGTCCTGCCACCCCCGCGTCTGGAGAGGGCAGGTGGTTCTCGGCCAGCCCGATGGCGGTGGTGAGGTTGGCGGGCCGGTGGTAGGCTACCCAGGCAGCGGTCCGCGCCGGTAGGCCCCCCACGAACCTCTCCAGGGCGACCTGCTCCACCACCTCCACCGCCGATCTCTCCTCGGGCTGCAGCCACCGCCGCGCCATGTCCATCACCTGCTGGCCGTACAGGAACGGCCTCCCGCCGGCCTCCAGGGTCAGAGCACGGAGCCGGCGCCGGTGCTCTTCCGGGCTCAGCCCGAGCCGGTCCCGGATGGCCCTGACCACTGTCGGGTAGTCGGCCTGGCTGGCCGCCGGGAGACCCGCCAGCGCGAGCTGCGCCTCCCCGATCAGCAGGGGCCGGAGCTGGTGGGCCCACTCGTCCTCTGGCCACCGTTGTCTCCGGGCCACCTGTTCGAACGTCTCAATGTACGCCTCCGGGTCGTCCCCCTCCGTCATCCGCAACATCTGGACTCGGGTCCCACCTGCCACGCCGTAGTCCCCGTACCCCTCCCGGTCGCGGATGATGGCCCGGAGGTCCGCCAGGTCCTCGGCCTGGGCGCGGGCCATGTCCATCAGGGCGTCGTGGCTGGCCCGCGCCATCGCCGCCTGCTGCTCTTGCAGCTGTGCCAGGTGGGCGAGTACGTGTCCCAGGGGCGACTCCATGCCCCCGCCTGTCTGTTATTTGGGTGTTTTGGGTCCGCCTCTCCTCTGTGCCTCACGTCGGGTGCCACTGTAACAGGTTCGGGCACAGAGGGAGACAGACAATAGGATTTGGCAGTTTAAGGAATGGGTTTTATTTGTGCAGCTGGTCTGGAGTCCGGTTTGGCTGAGCCTCGCTCAGGCGAGAACGTCCCCGCTCGCTTCCTGCCCGACTCTTCCGGTCGCGGCTCTCCTGTAGCGCTCTCCGACGTCTCTCTGCAACCGACTCTCCGCTGCTTCTCCCCGCTTCCTCCGTTCTCCGCTTACTGCGTCCTACTCTGTGTCCCGGGGGAGAACAAAGCAACACATTAAGAGCGCTCGTTGATGAGGACCCAATTGGCATCAGCCGGTGCCAATTGCGCCCCCATCCCTTCACCAACTGTCCTGTGGCTCCCTCTGCAGGTCGGAACGCGTCATGTTCCCCACAACACTATACTATAAAGTCAATCACATAGCCCATATATACTATACTATCAAATAGCTGGTCAAAAATGTCTTGTATTGTTATCTCATAACTACACATAGCGTAGCGCAACAGCCTGTATGGCATTGCCTACATTCACCTGCATCTCAACAGGATTTACAGCAGCACGCAAAACAGCTCAATGATATTATAAATTCACCTGCATCAACAACACAGGATTTACAGCATTTGAACCGGCACGCAATAGCCTACATTATCTTAAGCATATGTAACATGCGTAGGCAAATGTGCGGCTAATTTCTCATCCTTTTCTGCCATCAAATGTAAAAGTTCAACATAATTCCCACGATTGATGGAGCTACTGCTCTCGTCGTTCCCCCGAAATGCTCATTCTTGTTTAGCAAGGTAGCATGTTGCATCAATTAGGCTTTTCAAGATTTCCCTGTTCTCCTTTACCTTTGCGTTGTGTGCAGTGACATGCAGCCGGTGCTGCTCATCCAGGGCCATGTCTATGCGACTTTTGCCAAAGGTTTCCAAGGCAATCTGAGAGTGGATGTGGGCTATGGATTTTTCATGCTTCTCTAAAGCTCTTGGAACATTGTTCAGGTCACAGTAGCCCCCTTTCACCCACACGCTGTCGCTAGACGAGAACAGTAGGCAAGGGAAGCAGAACAGCTTGTTAGCCTAGCTACATCCACACAGCCAGTCCTTTTTTTTGTACCATTCCGTTTGAAATGTTCGTACAATCTTCTGTCCCTTCCTTTGGGTTAATTGAGATAGGTCAGGTGTTGCCCTCCCATTTTCAATCACATTTAGTTTTTTGCTCAAAACTGAAGGTTGAAAATCTTTTTAACTGTTGGATATCCATGATGCTGTTCGCAAGTTAGCTGGGGAATTTTAGAACCGCGGCGCAAACAGCAGAGGAATGCCGCTACGGCAAGCCAAACGCAAACTGTCAATCATGCTGTCAGAGGCAGCCTGCACGGTGCCTCAACGTCCATCAATGAAGACAATGTGAGAACAGACTACGCATGCGCAAACCTACGAAACCGTTGGTCTATCACTTCGCATAGCACAAAGGCACAAGCACAGTCTGCCTCAGCCTCTCGCCAGCAATCAGCTAGCTTTGGGAGCAAACTCTCCTGGTGCCAGGGCATGCATTATATTTTTAAAACAACACATTTTACATCATTTATTTTTATTTTAACAACATTTTAACACATTAACGTTAAGAATAATGAGTAAAATAAATTTAAAAAATGTTTGTTTTTTTTAGATAAAAAAATAATAAACAAATATTTTAAAAAGACTGATATTCTTTTTCTTTCTTAAATGCCTGGGTGAGGCACTGCCTACCCTGCCTCACCTGACTGCACGCCACTGCTGGTAGGGCCATCAACGTTCTGTAGCCCTGGTCAACGGCCCATCAAAATGTTATCGTTCAACGTGCGCTCCAGACTAATGGGCCGCTCCGCCCCCCCCCCCCAACAAAACTCATCGGATCTATATGATTCAGGGAAGTCACCTATTTTGGATTCAAAAAGGCTAATTTCGACGAAAGGTGAGCGATTATCATGCCTGAAAATGATCAACATCATCATAAACCTCTCCTTCTCTGTGGAGGAACACACACAACACAAACTACATGAGCAGAACATGAAGCTGCACCTGCAGCCCCTCACATGAAGACTCACAATCCACCAGATTAGATTCTGTGTTACTGAATATGTTCTATATCATTCTGTGAACAACATAACATGTTACTCAATCTGACACCCATAGAACATAGAACATATAACATAGAACATAGAACCTATCATACCAGTGACTGTGCCTATTCTATTCTGGAGCGACCTCAATATAGGGTTAGGACATCTCTGCTATAACTAACCATAATCACATATATACATAATCACATATATACAATCACATATATACATAATCACATACTGTATATATACATATACATATGGGGTGGCTGTGGTGCAGGAGGTAGAGGCTGTGTCTCAGGAGGTAGAGGCTGTGTCTCAGGAGGTAGAGGCTGGTGGAGGTAGAGGCTGTGTCTCAGGAGGTAGAGGCTGTGTCTCAGGAGGTAGAGGCTGTGTCTCAGGAGGTAGAGGCTGTGTCTCAGGAGGTAGAGGCTGTGTCTCAGGAGGTAGAGGCTGTGTCTCAGGAGGTAGAGGCTGTGTCTCAGGAGGTAGAGGTTGTGTCTCAGGAGGTAGAGGGAGGCTGTGTCTCAGGAGGTAGAGGCTGTGTCTCAGGAGGTAGAGGCTGTGTCTCAGGAGGTAGAGGCTGTGTCTCAGGAGGTAGAGGCTGTGTCTCAGGAGGTAGATGCTGTGTCTCAGGAGGTAGAGGCTGTGTCTCAGGAGGTAGAGGCTGTGTCTCAGGAGGTAGATGCTGTGTCTCAGGAGGTAGAGGCTGTGTCTCAGGAGGTAGAGGTTGTGTCTCAGGAGGTAGAGGCTGTGTCTCAGGAGGTAGAGGCTGTGTCTCAGGAGGTAGAGGCTGTGTCTCAGGAGGTAGAGACTGTGTCTCAGGAGGTAGAGGCTGTGTCTCAGGAGATAGAGGCTGTGTCTCAGGAGGTAGAGGCTGGTGGAGGTAGAGGCTGTGTCTCAGGAGGTAGAGGCTGTGTCTCAGGAGGTAGAGGTTGTGTCTCAGGAGGTAGACGCTGTGTCTCAGGAGGTAGAGGCTGTGGCTCTAGAGGTAGAGGCTGTGTCTCAGGAGGTAGAGGTTGTGTCTCAGGAGGTAGAGGCTGTGTCTCAGGAGATAGAGGCTGTGTCTCAGGAGGTAGAGGCTGTGTCTCAGGAGGTAGAGGTTGTGTCTCAGGAGGTAAACGCTGTGTCTCAGGAGGTAGAGGCTGTCTCAGGAGGTAGAGGCTGTGTCTCAGGAGGTAGAGGCTGTGTCTCAGGAGGTAGAGGCTGTGTCTCAGGAGGTAGAGGCTGTGTCTCAGGAGGTAGAGGCTGTGTCTCAGGAGGTAGAGGCTGTGTCTCAGGAGGTAGAAGCTGTGTCTCAGGAGGTAGAGGCTGTGTCTCAGGAGGTAGAGGTTGTGTCTCAGGAGGTAGAGGCTGTGTCTCAGGAGGTAGAGGCTGTATCTCAGGAGGTAGAGGCTGTGTCTCAGGAGGTAGAGGCTGTGTCTCAGGAGGTAGAGGCTGTGTCTCAGGAGGTAGAGGCTGTGTCTCAGGAGGTAGAGGTTGTGTATCAGGAGGTAGAGGCTGTGTCTCAGGAGGTAGAGGCTGTGTCTCAGGAGGTAGAGGCTGTGTATCAGGAGGTAGAGGTTGTGTCTCAGGAGGTAGAGGCTGTGTCTCAGGAGGTAGAGGTTGTGTCTCAGGAGGTAGAGGCTGGTGGAGGTAGAGGCTGTGTCTCAGGAGGTAGAGGCTGGTGGAGGTAGAGGTTGTGTCTCAGGAGGTAGAGGCTGTGTCTCAGGAGGTAGAGGCTGGTGGAGGTAGAGGCTGTGTCTCAGGAGGTAGAGGCTGTGTCTCAGGAGGTAGAGGCTGTGTCTCAGGAGGTAGAGGCTGTGTCTCAGGAGGTAGAGGCTGTGTCTCAGGAGGTAGAGGCTGTGTCTCAGGAGATAGAGGCTGTGTCTCAGGAGGTAGAGGCTGTGTCTCAGGAGGTAGAGGTTGTGTCTCAGGAGGTAGAGGCTGTGGCTCTAGAGGTAGAGGCTGTGTCTCAGGAGGTAGAGGTTGTGTCTCAGGAGGTAGAGGCTGTGTCTCAGGAGATAGAGGCTGTGTCTCAGGAGGTAGAGGCTGTGTCTCAGGAGGTAGAGGTTGTGTCTCAGGAGGTAAACGCTGTGTCTCAGGAGGTAGAGGCTGTCTCAGGAGGTAGAGGCTGTGTCTCAGGAGGTAGAGGTTGTGTCTCAGGAGGTAGAGGCTGTGTCTCAGGAGGTAGAGGCTGTGTCTCAGGAGGTAGAGGCTGTGTCTCAGGAGGTAGAGGTTGTGTCTCAGGAGGTAGAGGCTGTGTCTCAGGAGGTAGAGGCTGTGTCTCAGGAGGTAGAGGCTGTGTCTCAGGAGGTAGAGGCTGTGTCTCAGGAGGTAGAGGCTGTGTCTCAGGAGGTAGAGGCTGTGTCTCAGGAGGTAGAGGTTGTGTCTCAGGAGGTAGAGGCTGTGTCTCAGGAGGTAGAGGCTGTGTCTCAGGAGGTAGAGGCTGTGTCTCAGGAGGTAGAGGCTGTGTCTCAGGAGGTAGAGGCCGTGTCTCAGGAGGTAGAGGCTGTGTCTCAGGAGGTAGAGGCTGTGTCTCAGGAGGTAGAGGCTGTGTCTCAGGAGGTAGAGGCTGTGTCTCAGGAGGTAGAGGCTGTGTCTCAGGAGGTAGAGGCTGTGTCTCAGGAGGTAGAGGTTGTGTCTCAGGAGGTAGAGGCTGTGTATCAGGAGGTAGAGGTTGTGTCTCAGGAGGTCGAGGCTGTGTCTCAGGAGGTAGAGGCTGTGTCTCAGGAGGTAGAGGCTGTGTCTCAGGAGGTAGAGGCTGTGTCTCAGGAGGTAGAGGTTGTGTCTCAGGAGGTAGAGGCTGTGTCTCAGGAGGTAGAGGCTGGTGGAGGTAGAGGCTGTGTCTCAGGAGGTAGAGGCTGGTGGAGGTAGAGGTTGTGTCTCAGGAGGTAGAGGCTGGTGGAGGTCTCAGGAGGTAGAGGTCTCAGGAGGTAGAGGTTGTGTCTCAGGAGGTAGAGGCTGTGTCTCAGGAAGTAGAGTCTGTGTCTCAGGAGGTAGAGCCGCAGATCGGCGGTTCAAGCCCCGGCTGGCCACATGTCGAGGTGTCCTTGGGCAAGACACTGAACCCCAAATTGCTCCCAGTGAGCGGGCCGGCGCTTTAAGACATCATCCGACCCTGTGTTGTACAGTGTTGTCATGGAGACCCTGTGTTGTACAGTGTCGTCATGGAGACCCCTGTGTTGTACAGTGTTGTCATGGAGACCCTGTGTTTTACAGTGTTGTACCAGATGGAACTAGAACAGTGGAAGGTCAAAGGTCATTTTTCATTTTTGTTGTGTCAAAAAACACAATATTTTATAATTATCGTGCCATGGTAGAAATATCATTTTAAAAGAAGTAGAAGCCGCCACACTCAAGTTCCAGATGCGACACGTTGTGGTTTAACAGGACAACGGTTTGGGCCGTAGCCTTTGTCAAGTCTTAAAACGTATCAAAAAGTTATCAGGAAATATCAAATATACATCTGAATGATAACAGCTCAGTGCGTTGGTTCTAACCCTAACCCATCTGGTAATCAGAGTTCATGGTGTTGGGCTCAGAGATGTGGTTCTGTCCAGCTGGCAGGGGTGAGTAAGGTGATAACAGGCAGGTGATGTCAGTGGTGACTTGCTGCAATGACAACACACCACCACCAGATGGCAGTGTATACTTGCACATAAGTGTCCTGTCCACACTGCATAGACAACAAAAGCATGCAGGCTTATCATACACTGTACTCTATCAAGTGAGAACATGAGAACACACCAGGGGGGAACACAGGCACTACTGCCTGAAACCATTCGTTGGAAATATGTCAAATATTCCAAATACCGAAAAAGTGGAATTCTTGAAAACCAAAGGAATGTGTGAGGAGAGTGGACACATGAGTGGAAGTTGCCAGAAGCTTTAAACATGCAATGTGTGTAATAAAACATTAAACATGCAATGTGTGTAATAAAACATTAAACATGCAATGTGTGTAATAAAACATTAAACATGCAATGTGTGTAATAAAACATTAAACATGCAATGTGTGTAATAAAACATTAAACATGCAATGTGTGTAATAAAACATTAAACATGCAATGTGTGTAATGAAACTCATCCAACTATCCTACACATACACAGACTATGGAAAACCCAACACAAGCAACCAGCTCGGACACAGTTGTCACCATGGTAACCGGTAGCAGTTTCTAGTGTATTCTGGGATGTTTCCCTCCCAGCCTCATATCGTTCATTTAGGAACGCCATAAACATCTGTGCTCCCTGTCTGACGTTATATATCTAACATGACATGTTCTAACGTTATATATATATAACATGACATGTTCTAAGGCTGATCTGTCTAATGTTATATATATCTAACCTGACATGTTCTAAGGCTGATCTGTCTAACGTTATATATATCTAACATGACATGTTCTAAGGCTGATCTGTCTAACGTTATATATATCTAACATGACATGTTCTAAGGCTGATCTGTCTAACGTTATATATATCTAACATGACATGTTCTAAGGCTGATCTGTCTAATGTTATATATATCTAACATGACATGTTCTAACGTTATATATATCTAACATGACATGTTCTAAGGCTGATCTGTCTAATGTTATATATATCTAACCTGACATGTTCTAAGGCTGATCTGTCTAATGTTATATATATCTAACCTGACATGTTCTAAGGCTGATCTGTCTAATGTTATATATATATATATCTAACCTGACATGTTCTAAGGCTGATCTGTCTAATGTTATATATATCTAACCTGACATGTTCTAAGGCTGATCTGTCTAATGTTATATATATATATATATATCTAACATGACATGTTCTAAGGCTGATCTGTCTAACGTTATATATATCTAACATGACATGTTCTAAGGCTGATCTGTCTAACGTTATATATATCTAACATGACATGTTCTAAGGCTGATCTGTCTAACGTTATATATATCTAACATGACATGTTCTAAGGCTGATCTGTCTAACGTTATATATATCTAACATGACATGTTCTAAGGCTGATCTGTCTAACGTTATATATATCTAACATGACATGTTCTAAGGCTGATCTGTGCATGATAGTGCTGCATTCTGACATATTTCATGTCGCCTCTCCCCCCGTTAATGGTATATGAGCTATAGTCAGTCCCAATGGTCCAGAAGTCAAGTTGAACAGATGTATATATATACAAGTCAAGTTGAACAGATGTATATATATATAAGTCAAGTTGAACAGATGTATATATATAAGTCAAGTTGAACAGATGTATATAAATAAGTCAAGTTGAACAGATGTATATAAATAAGTCAAGTTGAACAGATGTATATATATAAGTCAAGTTGAACAGATGTATATATATATAAGCAGGGGTGCACATAACTGGTGCGCCAGTGCGCATGCGTCGCAAAAATGCATGCTGCGCGGAAGATCAGCGGCATGAACGCGCTCTTGCGCACCAACAGCTGGGAGCGCTGGGAGAGGAATTTACTTCCTCAAAATCCACCTGCTGACTGCTGACTGCTGCATCACTGCAAGCGCCGTAACGCCATCACAACGACCACGGCGACTCCCCTCACGAAAACATTCGGAAAGTATCGTAACTTGTACTTTCATTCCGCGTATCGCGTTTCGCACGGTTATCACGCCGACACGTGACAATTCAGTCCCGAACGACTCGTCGCTAAAAGGAAAAACAACACCAAGGAACTTCACGTTTCTTTTCTCTGAAGCTTTCAAACGTTCAGACGTTTGTTTTACAGCTTAATTATCGCACCTCGACCCCTGACCCAGGGAATATGGTTGGGAATTCTATTAGGAAAAAAAAAAGACTTTGTTGCACAATCAAAATAATGAGCTATTTAAAGTGATAGCCTACAACATCCTCTACCATGGTTGAAATTGAGGACAGTGATAACTTACAGCAGTCAAGAGAGCAGTGATGATGATGATTAAGCTTGTAGCATAAATAAATGCTTAGGCTGTAACTTTTAGTTGAAAAGTTGATTTCAGTGTTTACAGAACAGAGCAGTGCTTAAAGAGATGTCAGTTGATTTCATTGTGTTTAAAGGAGTCTGACAGACTTTCATGCTTAAAGAGCAGTCATTTGATTTTGCATTTGTTTCTTTTGTTTTGCACACAATCATTTGTTCGTTCATCTTTATTTAGGAATAAATGTCGTTTTGCTAATATAAGTTATCCATGTATCCCTTTTTTATCCATCCTGTGGGACGGGTCGTGACTCGCGAGCTCGGGGAGCACCAAGCAGCATCCCTAGGTGCTCCTCTGAGCACTGGCCCCAAAAAGTTATGTGCACCCCTGTATATAAGTCAAGTTGAACAGATGTATATATATAAGTCAAGTTGAACAGATGTATATAAATAAGTCAAGTTGAACAGATGTATATATATATATATATATATATATATATATAAGTCAAGTTGAACAGATGTATATATATAAGTCAAGTTGAACAGATGTTTATATATATATAAGTCAAGTTGAACAGATGTATATATATATAAGTCAAGTTGAACAGATGTATATATAAGTCAAGTTGAACAGATGTATATATATAGAAGTCAAGTTGAACAGATGTTTATATATTTAAGTCAAGTTGAACAGATGTATATATATATAGAAGTCAAGTTGAACAGATGTATATATATATATAGAAGTCAAGTTGAACAGATGTATATATATAGAAGTCAAGTTGAACAGATGTTTATATATAAGTCAAGTTGAACAGATGTTTATATATTTAAGTCAAGTTGAACAGATGTATATATAAGTCAAGTTGAACAGATGTTTATATATTTAAGTCAAGTTGAACAGATATATATAGAAGTCAAGTTGAACAGATGTTGAACATGTTGAACATCGCCAGGCTTCACAAATCCCCTGCTGTCAGGCTACATAGCTAAGAGGTGGGTTTTGATTGGTCCGTCCGTGTTCATTCAGGGTTTTGATTGGATATTGAATCTACTGGAGACAGAACCTTATAACTCCAACTCGGTTTATGTTTTGTGAGATGGAACCTTTGTATTTTATTAATTACTAACATTATTATTATTATTATTTTAAATAACACCACACAGGCATTAATAAACACCTAATGGATCAGATTGTGTAAAAAAAAAAAAAAAAGACCAAAAATGGAGATAGAACCTTATAATTCTAACGTAGCGACATCACAGGAAGTCACATGTCAATACATCACAGGAAGTCACATGTCAATACATCACAGGAAGTCACATGTCAATACATCACAGGAAGTCAGTGTGTTTGTCCTTTCATGGTGTTTAATGAGAAGTTGTCAGAGGAACATTAGAAGCTCTTGGAAACTCTTAACACTTTTCATCTGAATTCATCAGGACAGCTGATCTGTTCACACAGGGAAGAGCAGGAAGCCACTGAAGATGTTGTAATTATTATTATCATCATAGAGGCTGTAGTTTGACCACAGACGCATGTCGACCAAGTCTCCCTCCTCCAGCTGGAGAGTCAGACCACTGGATGCAGACTGATCCCCTGCATTAGTTCTCTGATATACAGCCGTCATCATCTGGTCATTCTTATACAACATCACATTAATCCGTGTTGAGGCGTCGTCTTCACAGGCGGTGAATCTGAAGTAGTAGACTCCTCTCACTGGGGCTGTGAACTTTCCTGTATCAGAGGAAAGCAGAGAGAGATCAACACTGTCTGTGTCTCCTAGACACCAGAGCAACATGACTGTTAGTAATGGTGAACACAGTCCCTGTAGCTGACCCCCCCACTGGTCTTATAGAGACAGGGCTTAAAGTTCTCCGGCACGGAGCAATAAAATAAAATAAAATCACATTCTTTGCATCGTAATTTAAAGAGTCATCTTCAGCAAAGAGACAGTTCCGCCTACCAATGGTATCACATTGCTCAAGCCAACCAACGACTTCTAGCCAATCGGAGGCAGAGCAGTGGGGCGGGCCTTAAGAAGTTTGAATGAGTGTAATGTGAGCTTGGAGAGACGTTCGCTTTTAGCAGCCCGCTATCTCGCTAACTTTAGTAAGAGTCTATTAAAATGGAAGCCCAGTTTCTTAAACCTTGCTCATACAACAACCTTGCCGGGAGCGACGGCTACAGGTACCACTTCATCTTCAATGACCGACCGTGTTTGCGAGCAAAAGATCCGAGTGTGCGCGTTTATAGCTGAACATGATCTGTCTTTCCCAATGGCTCAGCCACTGGTCGATTTGTGCAAGAAGCTATCAGAAGACAGAAATGCACTGACAAAGCTGTCCGTTTCCAATCAGCACGCCAGCTATTTAAACACACATGGCCTTTGTCCCGGAATTGAAAAAACGGCTGTGTGAAAAGCTTAAAAAAAGCAACGTTTTCAATGAATATCGACGAAGCTACTAATCTTAACATGGACAAAATCCTCAATGTCCTTGTTCGATTTTTTAATGATGATCTGGCCACAGTAACAACACAACACCTAGTCAGCAGGAAAGTAAACATCGCCAACTCATCAGCCCTCATGCATGACTGGTCACTAGTCATCAGTATTCTACTTGATGTAGATCTATTGATCTATTGATCTATTGTTATAGTGATAGTGGCTTAATAAGTGATGCAATCAGTTTGGCCTTAAGTGATTTAATCAGTTTGTTCTTTTAAAGACATCAAAATATATTATTTTATTTTGTATTGAGTATAAAACAGTATTAATGCATTTTAACATTGAGACATATTTTGTATTGACTATAAAATAGTATTAATGCATTTAAACATTGAGACAAGAAGCTGTCTTCTGTACCCGCTCTCCCAATATCTCACACATATAACGTATAGGGTGTTCACACATATAACGTATAGGGTGTTCACACATATAACGTATAGGGTGTTCACACATATAACGTATAGGGTGTTCACACATAGTGTTTAGCTCATCACATAGAGAATTGTATGAGAAAAACAATGGTTCTAACCCCATGGTTCTATCATGTATGGTTCTACCCCCATGGTTCTATCATGTATGGTTCTAACCCCATGGTTCTATCATGTATGGTTCTAACCCCATGGTTCTATCATGTATGGTTCTATCATGTAAGGTTCTAACCCCATGGTTCTATCATGTATGGTTCAACAGTTATCAAGGTTTACCTCTTTACATGTTTTTTATTGAATGTTTTTCTGTTTTCTGTACTGAATGTTTTCTGCCCTAACTGAGCTGTTTGACAACAAAATTTCCCCATTGGGGACAATAAAGGTTTTCAATCAATCAATCAATCAATCAATCACATGCCAGTTACTGGAATTAATCTCAACAGACCTAACAAGTGGTCACTGCTATGCAGAAATGGAACGCAACATTTGAAAATTCAACTTTATCTTTTAAACTATTCATTTTTATTACACAAACCTATATATCATTCTTTTCAGAATTGTAAGACCAATTTTAATAGCAAATAGGAAAATTTATCACGCAATTCATAGTGAGCCTGCTGACGTTACAAGTTAGCCAGACCATTCACACACACAGCGTCTAGCGGGCGAGAGTAGACGGGGCTCCGCTAGGAGTTACAACCGGTGCTTGAGGAGGAGACATTTTATAATCAAAATCCGCAGAATACAAGCCAAACATGTATCTATATGTATTTTTAGATAGAAAACAAGTTGAATTTAATAGAAAACCTAGCCCACAGACGATCAGATTTCAATAAAGATGCGTATCCTTCAAGTGTCTCCTTAAAATCGCCACAGGAAAAAACCCTCTGATGTGAGGAGAAGTGGGGGTAGACTGATATGAAGTCAAGATGCCTTACATACAGGTGACATGTCCATTAAATGGATTACTATTGGTACAATGGCATGAAAGAGAGCTTGTAAATAGTGTAAAACCACCGAAGATCAGGATTAGAACCCTGGCAAAACCCTGTTTACACACGTCCTCTGACCAGGGGCTGGACACCCGATAATGTGGGACTTTATTGTCTCCATCTGCCATAATTGTTGTCGTAATGTTGTCGTACTGTTTCCAACAGGGTAACCTTTGTATATCATTTTAGGATTCACTAGTTTTTAATTCATTCATTCATTCCCTCATCCATATGTGTGTATTGGTGTGTGTCAGCAGTACCTGTGGTTGGGCTGTAGGCCTGGCCGATGTTGGTGATGATCTTTTTGTAGACCACAGTGGTAAGACCAGAGGCAGGTCCTATCGAAGCACCTAGGGCAGCAGAGAACGCCACCTTCGGTCTCTCTGTGAACACAAGGCAATAACACATGCATATCTCCTTTAAAGCAGCGTACCATCTTACAGGGCCAAACTGTTCATTGTGATGATATTGTTTAAAAAGATATACTACTTTACATTAACCTCATTGCCAAGGGAAACATCACATGATTTTAATAAAGTCAGTGTTCGTCTCACCTGCATTCACTCTCTTCAGGTCCTCCACCTGACCCTCGCTGGCCGTCACTCTGGCTGTCAACGCTGCAAAAGAACAAAATCACTGTTCATGAATTCCACACAGAAATGTGTATGTGAGGGAGACACAAACCGTCTTTAAAACAATACAATTAATGAACCACGTTGTAAAATCCTCTAAAACCATACATGTACGTTATCATCTGGTTAATATGGCTAATATCTGTAAAGCCGCTTTTCCATATGTCGGCCCGGGTCGGGTCAGGTCGGGTCGGGTCGGGTCAGGTCGGGTCACTTTTGATCTGTTCTGGTTTCCATTATACACAAACCGACCCGGACTAGTAGGAGGAGTAGAGGATAGTAGGCGGAGTTACGCGTCACACGCAGCCTGGCAAAAAGCTTCCGGGTGTACACAGCAACAGCAGTGATTTTTTTGGAGAGAAAGAGAAAGAGAGAGAGGAAGCTATGTACACATAATAAAGTCATGTTTTTTGAACCCTTAAAACCACTGCCTTCACTTGTCTGCTTTATGAACTGTAGTATCATCATCGGGAAACGCAGACAAGACGCGAATCTACCGGAATTTGACACAGCCGGTGTTATTCACAGACAAACACGGTGCCGTTTGCGGGTTAATAACTTCGGTTTACCGGGGGTTAGGATAACAATTCAAACGTGTCCGGAAAGAGGAGAAGCCAGGGAATTCAAAAGTTTTTGAATGGAGTCGATCCTCCACTCCTATCACCGTGGACACAGCGCGGAGCGAATTCCCTGTTAAAACCGGCATTTGACTCATGAGTGAATGGTGAAAATGGCTGGACGGCTGCGGGCGAACTCCCGGTTCATCGAGTTTACGGTTAAAGGCATAACTTCTCGGGGTGTCAGCGCGGTGGTTAAGGGCTCAAAATGACCGTAGACAGATGGTGAAGTTAGCAAAGGAGTATTGTGTTTTTTTACCACCTCCACAGCCGGTGTTATTCACGGACAAACACGGTGCATAATAGCGATTTTTGTGTTGTGCTTGTTGTAAATAAAAGTTATATTGTGGTGATTCACATTAAGAGACATTCACCAAGAAGGGTTTGTACCTTTAAGAGTGGGGGTTAAAGGGGCAAGGGTTTCCGGTTCCGGGGGGAGTTATTGTGGTTGTCACAGAGAGTGTATGTTAGCATGTAGCAGAAGTGAGTGAAGTAAACATCCTCGACTCCAACCTACGTCTGTCGTCTCCTTGTTGCACTTCCCACATTGGTGACCCTGACGTGATGTCGGAATGGGGACGAGGTCATTCACAATGCCCCGGAACACAGTTCTATGAGAGGCGGCCGACCAGGGAGCTGCAGCCTCTGGAAGAAACTCCCCAGGAACCCGCAGTGGCTGGCCATACACCAGCTCGGCGGACGAGGCCTGGAGATCCTCTTTGGGGGCAGAGCGAAGACCGAGCATGACCCACGGGAGGCGGTCCACCCAGCCACTGTCCATCAGGCTGGCCCGAAGAGCGGCCTTCATGTCCCGATGGAACCGCTCACAAAGTCCATTGCCCTGCGGGTGGTACGCCGTAGTGCGGTGGATCTTCACCCCCAGGTGCTCAGCAACCGTAGTCCAGAGCTCCGAGGTGAACTGGGGGCCCCTGTCGCTCGTGATGTCACCTGGTGTGCCAAAGCGGGCCACCCAGCACCCAATGAACGCCCGGGCCACCTCCGCTGCCGTAGTAGAGGCCAGGGGAACAGCTTCTGGCCACCTGGTGGTCCGGTCCACCATGGTGAGGAGGTAGGTATATCCGTGAGACGGGGTCAGGGGGCCTACCAGGTCCACATGCACGTGGTCAAAACGCCTCTCTGGCACCACAAACGGTGCCAAAGGGGCTTTGGTATGGCGGTGCACCTTAGCGCGCTGACATGCCACACACGAGCCAGCCCAGGTTCTAACGTCCCTCCGGAGGCCAGGCCAAACAAACTTAATCCCCACCAATTTAGCCGAGGCTTTCACCCCCGGGTGGGAAAGGCCGTGGATGGTGTTGAAAACCCTGCGCCGCCAGGCAGCCGGCACCATAGGACGTGGTTGGCCGGTGGAGACGTCGCAGAGGAGAGTGGCTTTGGCCGCGTCGAACACCACGTCCTCCAGCTGCAGTGCAGTAGGAGCGACCCGGTAGGCCTGAATGTCAGAGTCTGCGGCTTGGTCCGCCGCCATGGCGGCATAGTCGAGTCCTAAGTGAACAGACCCGACGACCGCCCGTGAGAGGCAGTCGGCGACGAAGTTGTCCTTGCCCGCCAAGTGCTGGATGTCCGTGGTGAACTCGGAGATCGCCGAGAGCTGACGCTGCTGACGCCCAGACCATGGCTCCGAGGTCTTGGCCATGGAGAATGTCAGTGGCTTGTGGTCCACGAAGGCGGTGAACTGGCGGCCCTCTAACAGGAATCTAAAGTGTCTGGTGGCCAGGAAAAGACCCAGCAGTTCCCTGTCAAAGGTGCTGTACTTGCGCTCGTTGTCGCGGAGCTGTTTGCTGAAGAAGGCCAGCGGCTGCCAAGCCCCGTTCACCCACTGCTCGCACACCGCCCCCACTGCATAGTCAGAGGCGTCCGTCGTGAGGGCGACCGGGGCTGTGGGAGACGGGTGCGCCAGTAGAGCAGCGTTAGCCAGCGCGTTCTTAGCAGCCCCGAAAGCCTTGTCCATCTCCGGGGACCAGTCCAACACGTCCTTGGGCCCTTTTCCCCGCAGGGTCTCGTACAAGGGACGCATGAGGTGGGCGGCATGGGGAATAAAACGGTTGTAAAAATTCACCATGCCCAGGAACTCTTGTAGAGACTGTATCGTGCGGGGACGGGGGAAACTGGTGATGGCCTCCACTCTGGCGGGAAGAGGGGCGGCTCCCTGCGGAGCGACATGGTGTCCGAGGAAGGTGATGGATGACTGCCCGAACTGGCACTTGGCTGGGTTTACAATGAGGCCGTGGGCCCTGAGCCGCTCAAACAACTGCCGGAGATGTGTCATGTGCTCCTCCATGGACGCGCTGGCCACCAGAATGTCATCCAGGTAAACAAACATGAATGGCATGTCTCGGAGCACAGAGTCCATCAGGCGCTGAAACGTCTGCGCCGCCCCTTTGAGGCCAAAAGGCATTCGCAGAAACTCGAAAAGTCCAAAGGGTGTGATGACAGCCGTCTTTGGCACATCCTGCGGATGGACCGGCACCTGGTGGTACCCGCGCACCAGGTCCACCTTGGAAAAAATGACGGCCCCCGCCAGGTGGGCAGAGAAGTCCTGTATGTGTGGAACGGGGTACCGGTCGGGGGTTGTGGCGTTATTCAGGCGACGGAAATCGCCGCAGGGGCGCCAACCCCCGTCGGCCTTAGTCACCATATGTAGGGGGGAAGCCCACGGGCTCTTTGAGCGGCGCACGATGCCGAGTCGCTCCATGGTCGAAAACTCCCCTCTGGCGATTGCAAGCTTGGCCGCGTCGAGGCGTCGGGCCCGGGCATAGACTGGGGGGCCCACGGTGGTGATATGGTGCTCTACGCCGTGCTTAGCCACCTCCGCTGAGAACGTGGGTGTAGTGAGGTCAGGGAAACCGGCGAGCAGGCGTTGATATGGATCCCCGGTGGCCAGCGTGTTTGCCAGGCAAAGCGCTCCCGCCCCCCCCAGCGTACAGGGGTACGAAGCAAAAGAGAGGGCATCGATCAGGCGACAGTTCTTAATATCCACCAGCAGGTTAAAAGCACAGAGGAAGTCCGCGCCCAGAAGTGGCGTGGATACAGCAGCCATAACAAAGTCCCAGCCGAAACGGCGCCCGCCAAAACACACTTCCACATACCTGATGCCAAATGTTCGTATGGGTGTGCCATTAGCGGCATCCATCTGGGGGCCGTGTCCGCCGGCCATGGTGTCCACTGCCTGCGCTGGCAGGATGCTGCGTTGAGCGCCTGAGTCGACCAGCAACCGCCGGCCAGATAAGGAGTCGGCGACGAACAACAGCTTGCAGTCACGGCCGGCGCCCATAGCCGCTAATGAGCGCCGGCCCTGGCGTTTCCCTGTACCCTGAAACTGCATGGCTTGCGACACTGCTTGGCCTTGGACCCAAACCTTGCATGGTAGTAACAGAGCCCGTCGTCGGCTTGGCGGCGGGCCGTCACCGCGGCCGCGGTGTCTGTATAGTCCTCCAGGGGTGGAGGTGGGCTCAAGTGGTCTGGGTGGGGCAGCAGCGCATGGATAAACTGCTGCCGGTTAGCGAGGTACACCCTGTCGGCCTCCGCAGCCAGAGAACGATAATCCTTGGTGGAGGAGAGGGGGGAACTGGCCAGTGCTGTGCGCACAGGCGCCGGGAGCTGCCGCAGGAAAATGTGTGTAAACAATGGTGTTGAAAACCCTGCGCCGCCAGGCAGCCGACACCTCTGTCCTTACCCCAACCTCTGTCCCAGTTCCAGTTCCAGTTCCAGTTCCAGCTCCAGTTCCAGTTCTCACCCTTAATCCCCCTCCTGCAAAGCGCAGCCGTTTCGGCCGCTTGATCCGCCCCCCGCCACGTTAACTGTAGTACTGTTCATGGATTGCCTGTTCAGTTGGACTTTTAATGGTTATCTTGGTTTTTTGTACCTTCTGGGTTGGTGAATTCTGGGGGGGCCTGTGTGGTGATTCACATTAAGAGACATTCACCAAGAAGGGTTTGTACCTTTAAGAGTGGGGGTTAAAGGGGCAAGGGTTTCCGGTTCCGGGGGGAGTTATTGTGGTTGTCACAGAGAGTGTATGTTAGCATGTAGCAGAAGTGAGTGAAGTAAACATCCTCGACTCCAACCTACGTCTGTCGTCTCCTTGTTGCACTTCCCACAATATGATTCATTGAAATGACATTAAACTAAGATAATACGATGGTCAGAATAATTTTCCGAATCTTTATTAATAAGCTATTACAGAAAATGTAGTGACATTTTCCTAGTGAATGTGGTATTTTCAAGATGGCGGTTGTGAAGAAATAATATGGGATGGGACATGGGATGACGATTGTCCATTGACCAATCAACGGTGTGCAGCGTCACACGTCACTGCGTGCGTCCCAGGTCCCAGGTCCCTGCTCGGATGTGGTACCTGGGACCTAGGACTGAAGCGACCCGGACCGACGAATGGAAAAGGGGACCGAAGCGGGCAGACCTAGGTCAGCACCAGGTCAGCACCAGGTCTGCAACGTAGTGGAAAAGCACCATTACTTGTATTCTCTGTCTTCAGCTCCTCCATCTGACCCTGGCTGACCTCCACTCTGGTCATGAATCACACACACAGGCACACACACACACACACACACACACACCTACATTGCACACACACTGCAATACTGTAAGAACATACCTGCATTCTGTCTCTGCAGTTCCGTCACTCTGGCCCCCATGGCTGACAGCTCTGCTGCTTGAGCTGAATTAAAGGAAACATAATTGCAATCATACACTAAGCATGGGAGTGATTCATGTATACACACACACACACAAACACAGACACACACACACAGACACACACACAGACACACACACACAGACACGCACACGCACACAGACAGACACGCACACACACAGACACGCACACGCACACAGACAGAGGGGTGTGTGATGTGTTGTTGTTGTGACATGTGCAGACGTGTGTGTAAGCACTACTAAGTGGCGGAGTGCTAAACATATCACACACACACATATCACACACACACACACACACATATCACACACACACATATCACACACATATCACACACACACACATATCACACACACACATATCACACACACACACACATATCACACACACACACACACACACACACACACATATCACACACACATATCACACACACACACACACACATATCACACACACACACACAGACACATCACACACACACACACATATCACACACACACACACAGACACACAGACATACACAAACACACAAACACACACACACAGACACACACAAACACACACACACACACACAGACACACACACACACACACACACACATCACACACACACACACACACACACACGCACACACACGCATTACCTGCATTCTCTTTCTTCAGTTGGTCCACCTGACTCTCGCTGGTGTTCACTCTGGTCTCCATATCCACTACGATGTCTCTCAATTTCCTTAACTCAGACCAGAGGTCAGGACCGTGACCCAGTTGAGGGTCTTTCTCTGTGACCCCCCCACCCTCTCCCTGAGCCTCTGACCCAGACAGACAGAACAGCACCAGCACCACCAACAGAGCTACAGCACGCCTCATTCTGGAACCACGTCTCTTCAGAATGTCACGGAAATCTAAGTTCACTAACTGGTCCTTGGTGAGAACAACACGGCAGAGAAGTACTGACTCTGTCTTAGAAACGTCCTTTTATTGACAAACTATTGATTCAAACATCTATCAATCATCAACCTTCTGTGACCTTGGTCGTGTTATTCAGTATAAACGTCCTTTTATCGACATGTTTT
>NW_027663421.1:107500-160000 GCF_963989245.1 Nansenia antarctica
TGGCGCCCAGGTACTTGGCCCCGAATATCACCCCGTCCAACAGGTCCTCTGGGTCACACGGGCCCGGCACTGCAGACACGCACACACACGCACACACGCACGCGCACGCACACGCACACGCACACACACACACACTGAAAAATATAGACAGACTTGACTGGTGGATAGTTCAAATCACTGTGGGTAGTCCGGTTAGAACTATGATGTCCTTATATGCATGGAGATAATAACCAGACCAGGTTACTATTAAAGGCTTTAATGAAAACCGTGAACTTGTGGTTCTGTAAAGGTAAACAGAATACAACTGTAAGAACAGTATACAGATAATACTGAACATATATCTATACACATATACACATGCCACCTGCTATATCTACCCTATAACACATATATATATACATACACACAGATACATATCAAATATACACCTAGCGTGCGTACAGCATATAGACAGTAGTGCGCATGCGCCGATCCTAACATCACGCAATCTTACCAATCCGACAAACATTCGACATCTAATACACATCCATATACCCTTAATTACCATAACACAATTCTAATTATCTTAACTATAATATTTACTCTACTCACTTTATCATGGACGCACATCTCACAATTCGTAACAATCTTAACTGAACAATCTTAACTGAACTAACTTTCTCCGTCGTAATTCTCCCTCAACCTGCCAGTACTCCTCTCTCGCTCGTCATTCCTAGAGCCCGCCTCTGCTGGCCAGTGATTGGCCGCTTTGACCACTCAGTCCTCCAAAGCCTTTTTAACACACACATCAGCATTACACAACTACTTACCTGTCGAAAATACTATAGAGTCATTTTTCTCATCTTCTTCATTTACATTTACATTTTTGGCATTTAGCAGACGCCTTATTCCAAAGCGACTTACAATCAATACATTTGAATACTAAGCATGTGAATCAGTAGTCCACCATTCGTTGCAGGAAGAGTACTCTAGCTCGGGCCCGGGGCCACTGATAGAAGGAAAAACCTTCTCCCTATTATCGCCTTCTACTAATTTTTTTCATTTTATTTTTTTACTGGAGAAACTGAGAAACAGTACAAGGGGGGCAATAGAAGTTCTTAGGGACACAGTAGAGGGGAAAGCGGGTGTCTTTAGGAGACGTAGTGGTGAGGGTCAGAAGATGTCTCAGGAGGAGCAGTTAAGATGTAACCTGAAGAGATGGGTCTTCAGTCTACGACGGAAGATGGGTAGTGACTCTGCCGTTCTGACAGCCGTGGGGAGCTCATTCCACCAGCGGGGAGCCAGTGTTGTGAAGAGACGTGATCGGGCAGCCCGACTGCTGTGTAGAGGAGGTGGGGCCAGTCGGCCAGCCGAGGTGGAGGAGCGGAGTGAGCGGGCAGGGGTTTGGGGGGTTACCATTTCCTTCAGGTAGGCAGGGGCTGTCCCTTTAGCTGCCTGGTATGCAAGCACCAGGGTCTTGAATCTGATGCGAGCTGCTATCGGGAGCCAGTGCAGGGTGCGAAGGAGAGGGGTGACATGCGAGTATTTGGGGAGGTTGAATACCAGCCGGGCAGCAGCATTCTGGATGAGCTGCAGAGGTCTAATGGCTGAAGCGGGGAGCCCAGCCAGGAGTGCATTGCAGTAATCCAGGCGGGAGATGACCAGTGCCTGGATCAAGAGTTGCGCTGCCTCTCTGGTAAGGAATGGTCGTATCCTTCTGATGTTGTAGAGGAGGAATCTGCAGGAGCGAGCCGTTGCTGCAATGTTTTCCGCACAGGATAGTCGGTTATCCAGGATCACTCCAAGGTTCTTGGCTGTCAGGGAGGGGGTTACAGTAGAGTTCTCCACTGTGATGTAGAAGTCTTGGAGAGGGCAGGCTTTCCCGGGGATGAAGAGGAGCTCAGTCTTGTTAAGATTGAGCTTGAGATGGTGGTCAGCCATCCAAGTTGAAATGTCAGCGAGACATGCTGAGATACGGGTTGCCACGTGTACATCAGACGGGGGGAAGGACAGGAAGAGTTGAGTGTCGTCTGCGTAGCTGTGGTAGGAGAGCCCATGTGAAGAGATTACCGAGCCAAGAGACTTGGTGTAGAGGGAGAAGAGTAGGGGCCCTAGGACGGAACCCTGGGGAACTCCAGTGGAGAGGGTTCGTGGAGAAGATAGCGATTCTCTCCAGGTCACCTGGTAGGAGCGGTCCGCCAGGTAGGAAGAAAACCAGGAGTGTGCGGTGCCAGAGATGCCCAGGTCTGAGAGGATGGAGAGAAGGATCTGGGTCTTCAAAGACGCTACTCTCCATTTTCCTTGTCATATCATTGTAACAAGGTACGACACTAAGGTGAATGTAACAGGTAACTGGTACATAGGTGTATAGGTACTCTATCTTTACAAACTCATCACAAACACCCCAACCCTATAAAGAACACTAAGAGAACATAGAAACACAGAACTCATCTGGACTGTGTTCTCTGTGTATATGGTATATAACTGTGTTCTCTGTGTATATGGTATATAACTGTGTTCTCTCTGTGTATATGGTATATAACTGTGTTCTCTCTGTGTATATGGTATATAACTGTGTTCTCTGTGTATATGGTATATAACTGTGTTCTCTGTGTATATGGTATATAACTGTGTTCTCTCTGTGTATATGGTATATAACTGTGTTCTCTCTGTGTATATGGTATATAACTGTGTTCTCTCTGTGTATATGGTATATAACTGTGTTCTCTGTGTATATGGTATATAACTGTGTTCTCTGTGTATATGGTATATAACTGTGTTCTCTGTGTATATGGTATATAACTGTGTTCTCTGTGTATATGGTATATAACTGTGTTCTCTGTGTATATGGTATATAACTGTGTTCTCTCTGTGTATATGGTATATAACTGTGTTCTCTGTGTATATGGTATATAACTGTGTTCTCTGTGTATATGGTATATAACTGTGTTCTCTCTGTGTATATGGTATATAACTGTGTTCTCTGTGTATATGGTATATAACTGTGTTCTCTGTGTATATGGTATATAACTGTGTTCTCTGTGTATATGGTATATAACTGTGTTCTCTGTGTATATGGTATATAACTGTGTTCTCTGTGTATATGGTATATAACTGTGTTCTCTCTGTGTATATGGTATATAACTGTGTTCTCTGTGTATATGGTATATAACTGTGTTCTCTGTGTATATGGTATATAACTGTGTTCTCTCTGTGTATATGGTATATAACTGTGTTCTCTGTGTATATGGTATATAACTGTGTTCTCTGTGTATATGGTATATAACTGTGTTCTCTGTGTATATGGTATATAACTGTGTTCTCTGTGTATATGGTATATAACTGTGTTCTCTGTGTATATGGTATATAACTGTGTTCTCTGTGTGTATATGGTATATAACTGTGTTCTCTGTGTATATGGTATATAACTGTGTTCTCTCTCTGTGTATATGGTATATAACTGTGTTCTCTGTGTATATGGTATATAACTGTGTAACCAGGTATCTGATTCTGATCACCTGCAGTCACTTACTTAATCATAGGAACTAGTTAACCCAATTCTTGTTGCACTGAAGCAGGTGGTTGATTGACTGTGTGTCCCCTTGTCTAAATGTAAGGGGTATCCTATGGTTGTCTAGTGGTGATGTTAGGACTGACTGTGTCTACCCTTGTCTAAATGTAAGGGGTATCCTATGGTTGTCTAGTGGTGATGTTAGGATTGACTGTGTGTCCCCTTGTCTAAATGTAAGAGGTATCCTATGGTTGTCTAGTGGTGATGTTAGGACTGACTGTGTATACCCTTGTCTAAATGTAAGGGGTATCCTATGGTTGTCTAGTGGTGATGTTAGGATTGACTGTGTGTACCCTTGTCTAAAGGGGTCTCCTATGGTTGTCTAGTGGTGATGTTAGGATTGACTATGTGTACCCTTGTCTAAATGTAAGAGGTATCCTATGGTTGTCTAGTGGTGATGTTAGGATTGACTGTTAGGGCTTTCACACCGGCAGTTCCGAACGCCGGTTCGCGTTCGCGTTCGGAAACCTCCGAACGTTGGCGCTGTCTGGCGAACGAGCCCGCGTTCATACCAGTGTGTCTGTTAAAATGATCATGCGGATACGGTTATAATCAAAGTCTTTACTCTCAGTTCAAGGACAATGCAGAACGTACATCTTATGTCTGTGCCAGCATAGTAATGAATGAATCAACAAGCTCACTGGTAAGTAACACTGACTGCAGGTGGTGCCACCTGCAGGTCAACTCTCGTAACAGTATCGTTCGCCAGACACGCCAACGTTCGGAGGTTTCCGAACGCGAACGCGAACCGGCGTTCGGAACTGCCGGTGTGAAAGCCCTATGAGTGTACCCTTGTCTGAATGTAAGAGGTAGGCCTATCCTATGGTTGTCTAGTGGTGATGTTAGGATTGACTATGTGTACCCTTGTCTAAATGTAAGAGGTATCCTATGGTTGTCTAGTGGTGATGTTAGGATTGACTGTGTGTCCCCTTGTCTAAATGTAAGGGGTATCCTATGGTTGTCTAGTGGTGATGTTAGGATTGACTGTGTGTACCCTTGTCTAAATGTAAGGGGTATCCTATGGTTGTCTAGTGGTGATGTTAGGATTGACTATGTGTACCCTTGTCTAAATGTAAGGGGTATCCTATGGTTGTCTAGTGGTGATGTTAGGATTGACTATGTGTACCCTTGTCTAAATGTAAGGGGTATCCTATGGTTGTCTAGTGGTGATGTTAGGATTGACTGTGTGTACCCTTGTCTAAATGTAAGAGGTATCCTATGGTTGTCTAGTGGTGATGTTAGGATTGACTGTGTGTACCCTTGTCTAAATGTAAGGGGTATGGTTTGTGGACGGTGGGGGGGGGCGTGCGGGGGATATCCCTTATTTTCGGGGGAAAATCCCTTATTTAGGAGGTAGTCGTTGCTGAGTGAATAGACACACAGTGGTTGATGAATGACCTCATAGATCCTGACTGTTATCAATGCGTTCCTTTGATCAGAAGTGTACGGAATCGCCACTAACCAATCAGGGTTGTTCATCATGCGGTCACTCTTTGACTGGCAGGCGCGTCTCTTCATCATGTAAATGAGAATAATAAAACACTTCCTCAACCAATCAGGGCTTCGCTTCTTTTGTTGTGTTACGTTTTAAATGGGTAATGAAGAAGATAAAGATGATAAGATTAAAAGCAATCATTGCATTGGCAGTCCAGTTATTGTTGTCATTGTTTCTATGATATTAATATATATATATTAGTGTTGAAGCTCGTCCACTGTGCAAAGGTAATTATTGACAAGCAAAACAACAAAACAAGTAGAAGAGCTCATATAACTCCTATTTTAGAGACTCTACACAGGATGAGCTGTTATGTGGCGAGCGTGACGCGGGGGGTAGCCAAAAAACACCCCCCTGTAGTGCCGGAGGAAAAAGGAAAGACGAAGGCAACGTAATGATAACTGTTTAATCAAAATAACAACTTGTACTCTCAGTACAGGACCAGAAAATAGATCACCAAAACTGTTGTGTCTAAACAGGAAGTTGCAACGTTAATAATCCTCCCCTCTGCCCCTAGTGCCAGAACTGGTTCCCTCCCACTACACAACCAACAGTAAGAGGAGAACATGAACCCATAATGTAGTCACTACACCAGCCCCCCCAGTGTTCACCTCAATATTGGAAATCCTCACGGCGAGGAGGGCGTATGGCCCGGCCCCTACGATCGTAGGTAAAGTCAGGAGGTGCGGGAGGAGGTGTGACATCGCCCATCACGTCCTCCTGCAGGGAAGGACGGGGGGCAGTGACGACCGGGGGCTCGCGAGCTGCGGGGGGTTGTCGGGGTCGGAGGGGGGAATGGCCAGGGCGCGGCAGGGGAGGTAGGACTGGAGGCCGGCCTCTGCGCGGTGGCAGGGCCAAGTCCAGGGGCAGTTCAAGGTCCAAGTGGGCCGGTTTGAGGCGATCAACGGACACACACTCAGGCCTACCCCCCATGTCAACCATGAAGTTCTTGGCTCCGGCCTCGATGACACGGAAAGGCCCGTCATAAGGAGGACGTAGTGGAGTCCTGTGGCCATCATGACGAATGAAAACGAACCTCGCTGAGTGCAGCTCCGGGGGCACCCTCGAAGTAGGGACACCATGCTGCGTAGTCGGGACCGGGACGAAGGTCCTGGCGCTGTCCAGCAGGGAGGCGCGCTGAGCGGCGGCGGACCAGGGCTCCGTTGACTTGGGAATGAAGTCACCGGGGACCCGCAGCGGCTGTCCAAACACCAGCTCAGCGGACGACGACTGGAGGTCCTCCTTAGGCGCTGTCCTGAGCCCCAGCATGACCCACGGCAGCTTGTCAAGCCAGTCGCTGTCCGTGAGGCTGGCTCGAAGGGCGGCCTTCATGGATCGATGGAAACGCTCACAGAGCCCGTTCGCCTGCGGGTGATAGGCGGTTGTGCGGTGGAGCTTGACCCCCAGATTCTCCGCCACCGCTGCCCACAGCTCTGAAGTAAACTGTGAGCCACGGTCAGAGTAGAGATCAGCAGGGGTGCCGTAGCGGGAGACCCACACCGCGATGAACGCCCGGGCCAGGTCGGGGGCTGTCGTTGAGGAGAGCGGAACTGCCTCCGGCCAGCGAGTCGTCCTGTCCACCATGGTAAAGAGATAGGTGTATCCGTGCGAGGGGGGCAGCGGCCCTACCAGGTCCACGTTTACATGATCGAACCTCCGCTCAGGCACAGAGAACTACTCCAGGGGGGCCTTGACGTGTCGATGCACCTTGGCGCGCTGGCAGGCGATGCACGTGTCTACCCAGGCCCTCACATCCCTCTTGAGCCCATGCCAGACGAATTTCTCTGACACCAGCCGTGAGGACGGTTTCCTACCAGGGTGAGACAAGCCGTGTATCGCCTCGAAGGCGGGGCGCCTCCAGTTGGCGGGGACCACCGGTCGTGGCTGACCCATGGAGACGTCGCACAGGAGCGTGGCCCCTGCGTCACCGAAAACCACCTCTTCTAGGCGCAGTCCTGTGTCCGACAACTTGAGAGCCTGGACGGCGGGGTCGGCGGCCTGGTCTGCAGCCATGCGCGCGTAGTCCAAACCCAGTTGGACCGCACCAACCACCGCCCTGGAGAGACAATCCGCGACCTGGTTGGACTTCCCAGCAACGTGCTGGATGTCTGTGGTGAACTCGGATATGTAGGCGAGCTGGCGCTGTTGGCGGTCGGACCACGGCTCCGCCACCTTGGACATGGCGTGCGTGAGTGGCTTGTGGTCCACGTAGGCCGTAAACTCGCGGCCCTCCAGTAAAAAACGGAAGTGTCTGACAGCAAGCCACAGCCCGAGGAGCTCCCTGTCGAATGTGCTGTACCTTTGCTCTCTGGGAGACAGCTGGCGGCTGAAGAATGCAAGAGGCTGCCAGGCGTCCCCAACCCACTGTTCGTACACCGCTCCCACAGCAAAGTCAGAGGCGTCCGTGGTGAGAGCAGTGGGTGCCGAGGGCGAGGGGTGGGCCAACATGGCAGCGCGGGCCAGGGCCGCCTTGGTGTCCTGAAAGGCTTTGACACGCTCCGCCGTCCAGTCCACCGGCTGCTTCAGAGTCTTGCCCTTCTGGGCATCGTACAGAGGCCGCAGGATGTGAGCGATGTGGTGGAGGAAGCGATAGTAGAAGGTTACCATCCCGATGAACCCCTTGAGCTCGCTGATTGTGCTGGGGCGCGGGAAAGCAGCGACAGCTTCCACCTTCGAGGGGAGGGGGGTCACCCCCTCTGCGGAGACCCGGTGCCCGAGAAAGTCGATGGTGTTCCGTCCGAACTCACACTTCGCCGGATTGACAATCAGCCCATGTTGGCTGAGCCGTGTGAAAAGGGCCCGGAGGTGGGACAGGTGCTCCTCCTCCGTGGTGCTTGCGACGAGGATGTCATCCAAGTAGACGAAGAGGAATGGTAGGTCCCGGAGCACCGAGTGCATGAGGCGTTGGAAGGTCTGCGCCGCGTTCTTCAGGCCGAACGGCATCCGCAGAAACTCGAAGAGTCCAAATGGCGTGATTACGGCCGTCTTAGGGACGTCCTCGGGGTGCACCGGCACCTGATGGTACCCCCGTACCAGGTCCACTTTGGAGAAGAAGCGTTTGCCTGCCAGGTTCGCTGAAAAGTCCTGGACATGTGGGACCGGGTAGCGGTCAGGCTTGGACGCGTCGTTGAGGCGGCGGTAGTCCCCACATGGGCGCCACCCGCCGTCTGACTTAGGGACGATGTGCAGGGGAGACGCCCAGGGGCTGCTCGAGCGCCGAACGATGCCCACCTGCTCCATATGCGCAAACTCCGCCCTGGCGATGGCCAGCTTCTCCGGGTTGAGGCGCCTGGCCCTGGCGTGGAGGGGAGGCCCCTCGGTCTCGATGTGGTGCTCCACTCCGTGTTTCACCGTGGGCGCGGAGAAGGTGGGCTTGGTAAGGTCGGGGAATTCGGCGAGCAGCCGAAGGTACTGGTCACTTTCGGCGAGCGTATTGGACCACCCGCTGTAGACCGCCTCCCCCTGCGTACAGGCGAAGGAAGCGAAAGTCTGTGAGTTGACCAGGCGCCTGTTCCCCACGTCCACCAACAGGTTGTGGGCGCACAGAAAATCCGCACCAAGGAGGGGAAATGTGACAGCCGCTATGACAAACTCCCACGAAAAGCATTGCCCTCCGAAGCACACGTCCACCGCCCTAGTGCCATAAGAGCAGATAGGTGTGCCGTCCGCGCCTGCCAACTGCGGACCACGCTCCTCCTTCGCCACATCCGATCTCTCTGCCGGAATGATGCTCCACTGGGCACCTGTGTCACAAAGGAAACTGCGACCAGAGGCGGTGTCTTGTATGAAGAGCAGCCTGTTGGTGACGCCAGCGCTCAGGGCCACTACTGAGTGCCGGCCCCGCCGTTTCCCGTCGGTCCGAAGGTGCAGGGTGAGCGGCACCGTTTGGCCTTGGCGCCAAAAGTGGCGTGGTAGAAACAATGGCCCGCAGCGTTACCCTGCTGGCCAGAAGGTCTGGCGTCATCCTTCGCTCTCCTGCGACGGTCGGGTGGCGGGGCGGCCGCGGGAGCGAGCAGGTCGGGGGACCGTTGAGGCATGGCCAAGACGAACCGGTCCGCCTCCCTGGCCAGGGCGCGGGGCTCCATGATGGCGGTGTTGGCCAGCGCCATCCTAACTTGAGCTGGCAATGTGCGCATGAACAGCTCTGTGAAGAGGATCATGGGGTCTTCTGTACCGAGCAGGTTTAGCATCCTCTCCATGCGCGCAGAAGGCCTCTCGTCACCCAAGTCCGACATGGCAAATAGGCGACGCACCCTCTCCGCAGTGGACAGTTCAAATGTCTCTAGAAGCAGGGCCTTGAGGCGCTCATATTTGTTCGTCGTCGGGGAAGCAGACAAAAAACCTACCACTCGAGCTGCGGTGGAGCTGCCCAACATTGCCACAGCATGGTTGTACCGGTCGTCGTCGTCATCGATGTCACTTTTGTTGAAATGTGCCTCTACAATAGCAAACCATGCAGCAGGCGTTGAGTCCCAGAACTCTGGTAGCTTGAGAGTGGGAGTGTGCGCACCACGCGTTACCCTGACAGGGGATGGTGATGGCTGCCGCTGGTTTGAACGTCTTCCTCGCCCGGACATTTTGCAGGATTGTAATGTTCGTTCGCTGGTTTTTGTACACAATTACGTTAACAAAAATCCACGTCGGGGTCACCAGTGTAGTGCCGGAGGAAAAAGGAAAGACGAAGGCAACGTAATGATAACTGTTTAATCAAAATAACAACTTGTACTCTCAGTACAGGACCAGAAATTAGATCACCAAAACTGTTGTGTCTAAACAGGAAGTTGCAACGTTAATAATCCTCCCCTCTGCCCCTAGTGCCAGAACTGGTTCCCTCCCACTACACAACCAACAGTAAGAGGAGAACATGAACCCATAATGTAGTCACTACACCCCCCTCCTTATAGCAGCGAGAGGCCCTTTCCCGTTTTCGTGATTTCGGCCTCCCGTAAGAGAACGAACGGGCTCGGGAGAGAGAGTCACGGGCCCGTGAGCGCGGACGTCCCGGTCGCGTGGTCGCGACGCTACGGAGGCCGAAATCACGAAAACGGGAGAGAGAGCAGCGGGCCCGCGAGCGTCGACGTTTCGTGCGGTCTCACCGACGGTACGGCGGGGTCACCCTAAATCCCGTCCACGCGGAGCGCAAACACGAGCGATCCTTCCGGTAAACACGATAAGAGAGACGAGGAGGTCTCGGGCCGAGACTCACGTCCGCGATCGTACCGCCGCCGTCGCAGAGAGACGTTTATCGAGAGAGGAAAACCGCACGAGAAACGACAGAGTCGGCGGTAAACGTAACGTCGGGTTTTAACGGCGCGAGTCCCTCGGACGTCGTCCGCGGCCGGCGAACGACACGACGCGATCGTGTACGTGGCCGCCGGCTGTTTATAGAGGAGCTGCTCTGTGCCGGAGGGATGTAGATGAGGGGACTGGGTTGTGATAGCTTCACGAGAGGGACACGTAGTAGGAGGCTCCGCAGAACATGCGCAGACTAGTCTAGCGCTTCCTCCGCAGTCCCCACACCGTGACACTGATCAAACCCACTGTGATGTGGGTCGGTGGGGAAGGTTTTGCATCTAACGTTTGGTTATCGATTTTGGGTTTACTGTGAACCACCTCCGAACGGTAAAGGTAGCCAGGGACGCGGGAAGGGGGGTGCTGAGGGTGCTGCAGCACCCCCTAGCGGCAGGCAGAAGGAGCTCCTCCTGCCTGAATTTAAAAAATAAAAATATTATTCAAACAATAATTTAAAACAATATAATAACTATTGTTGCTTTTGGGAATAAAAATAAATGTGTTTTTTGTAATAAATGTAAAAATGTGTTTGTTAGTTTTAATGTTAGTGATCACATGGTCATATCTTGCTAGGGAATCTCTGAGTTCTTTAGCAACAATGCTAAATCAGCCAGAACAATTGAAGTGGAGTTGGAAGAAGATGCTGATGCAGTTGCTTGCTTCGCTTAACAACACTCCCATTAATGCTCTACTGTCGGACGTTGTTGAGAAAGAGCAACAGACGGCCAGAAACGTATTAGAACTGATATTCAGATCCATCCGATTCTTCGGCAGCGAAGGGCTTCCGTTAAGATGCAATAACAATCGACATGGAGTGCTGTCTGTAATAATGGTCAACATCATGTTTGTGGACATTGTGGGACACTGTGAGCTGAGTGGAAATTACTGTAAATTCCAACACATTGTTGGTAAAATATTTAACGTTACGTCTTTGTAGTGTGTGGGTGCGTGCGTGCTTAACTATTATTGCCCGTGCATTGGGGCCCGTCGTTATGCCACTGTGTGCGTGTGAGCGAACGAGCAATCAGCGAGAGGGAGGGAGGGAGGGAGGGAGAGAAATCGTTATAATTTTTTCCCTGGCAATTTTTTTCCCTGTAGCGTATATAGACAGCACCTCAGCACCCCCAGTCAAAATACCTTCCCGCGTGCCTGAAGGTAGCCGAGAGGAGATAAGTCGATCAAACACTGCGCTTCGAACCGGCAAAGGGCAGAGACGCACGTCTCTCTCAAACAAGCTCTCAAGGACTGTCGGTAAAGAAAAATGCCTGTAAATATGGACGATAACAAGGTCCGTGACCTTGAACTCTCCCCGGTCTATCTACACAGAACAACTCGTTAACATACAATGTGGCTGATAACAAAAATGGCAAGCTCGTCTCTTAGGCCCCCCCCAATTTCATTTCGCAGCGTTTCCCTCTTGAAATTCACTATAGTACTGAGTAGACAGTATGGCTATAAAAAAAAGAAAGGTTATAGTCCGTCTTAAAGGTAAATGCTTACAGTCATTTGACACTGGAGGTGTTGTTTGTGGAATTAAGGCCTGAGTTGTGTGTACACTGTTACTTAGATTAGAGCAGTTTAAAGGGATGAGGTTTTACTCTATGTGATTCCAACTTTGGAAACGTTGCACGGTTGTGGTTTTGTGTGCATGTTATTTCAGTAAGTGTCTCACTAATTTCAGATTTTTCAGCCAATGTGAGAATGAAACAGACTGTTGGTTAGTGTTAGCGTAGCATATTATGTGTTTATGAACAGGACAGATAAGTGGAAGGATGTTTACTAGTGGATGATGGGAAACAGAGCAGTCTGTGGAGTCCTCACAATGATCCGGCGCCCGCCGTGAGTTTGAGATGGCGAAAAAGGGCGTGGCACCCGCTCTTTTCCGCCATCTCAGACTCAACAGGATATGATAACCTAAACAAACACAGGTTTAATTTTAGTGGTTCTTACTAAAGTATGTGTCACTGACGACAGGGTGGGGGTGTGTTATTCTCATTTTTAGACACTTGTGTTCTATCTTCTACAGGCACTGAAGGAGAACCATAACTGTGGGAGAAGGGAGCTGCAGAGAAAGGTAAGCAATTCAAACCCTCTCATTGACTTAATTTCAAAATGTTTTTAAGTAACTCACTCCATCTTACATTTAATTTCATTCTGCAGCCAACATGCATTTTCAAATGGTCTAACTGTCCCAGTGGAGGTATGGAGGAGTTGAGGGGCATACGGTGCAAACTGGCAAAGAAAATCTCTCAGGTGAGTAACTGAAACATCTGGAACATCTTTCATCTATTCCATATCTTGTCCTCAATTATTATCATTAATTGGACATGTTTTATCTGTTTTCCACATGCATTTGACAGGTTTTCAGACAACAAAGGCATATAATTTAATAGGCTTCTGATTTTTCACAGGTTCCAAAATGTGAAAAAAAGGGAAAGCCGCAAGAAGCAAAGAATAGGTTTTCGTAAATTTTTTGACTGTTGGTCCAACTTTATATCTGCAAACCTCACCACAGGATGAGATACAAAAACATCTGTTTGATCCTAGGATAAACCCTGTTCTGTTCCTTTCTTCTCCTTACATTTTTAAAATAAAAAATACAATGTGTGTCATCGTTTTTGTGTAATTATATATTAGGGTTGTATGTATCATCACACTTCTTATAATAGACATTGTAATGTATGTAGAAAATCATCAAAATTAGTCTCTTGCTGTAACAACAATGTGTGTGTGTGTGTGTGTGTGTGTGTGTGTGTGTGTGTGTGTGTGTGTGTGTGCGTGCTAAGCAGGCTGGTTGATCACAGTGTTGAATCCAAGTCTCGGAATTGAGCTATGGTAGCTCTTACAGCTTACACACACACACACACACACACACACACACACACACACACACACACACACACCGCTCCACGGAGGCTCCACAGAGACACACTCAGTTATACACTAACACATCCATCACAGTTAGTGTCTGAATTAGCTTTAAAGTCTGTATATTTAAATGCAATAAGTCTGTATATTTAAATGCAATAAGTCTGTATATTTAAATGCATCCCAAACAGGATGTTCAGATTGTTATGTAGATATATAAAGTGTGAGAAAAAATAAATCCACCTTCAATGAGCATCGACAGTTTTTGGAGCAGAAATATGTATGGTTACTAATCGGGTTTAAAGGCTTAAGCAAAGACAAAAGACTGTGGCTACACTCCAGCAGTCGTCTCTAAACATCATTTGTCTAAACAGCAGACAAAGATCTATCAAGCCTGCTCTTGAATATCCCTAATCTAAATGACCGCATGGTATCTAACAGTCTCAGACATTGCAAGGAAATCCTGTTTGGGGAGGCACTGGCTAATATCAGAGCCAGATTTACGCAACAGCAATTTAACCATAGCCTTTATATTTCCTTTACGTTAACCAGTCAAGACCACTTAGATCAAGACATTTTCAGAAGCTGATCTTTAATGCAACGATCCATAAACTCCTCGCATGGAGCAGAAACAGAGTCTGTTTAGTTCAGACTAGAGATGTGTTGCCGCTAACAAGGAAACAGCGTTGAGGGAAATCCACCTGATTACTTCTGGTAAAGGTGAGACTAGGAGTCAAAGGTCTGGATTCACTATAGACATGTATTACACTTGCCAGTGGTGAGACACTCTCAACAACGTTCAGTGAAATCTCTGAGGCACAGCTCCGAACCGTCCTCCGTAAAGCACATAATCAAGGGCAGAGATAGGGATGTTGACAGTGGGAACCGTATAAACAACAGGTGCCAAGTACTGCAAGTACTTCCAAGCAGTACAGTGCCCAGCAACAGAATCCATGGTACATTTCAATAAAGCAGACATATTACATTAGCAATACAGCAGTATCGTAAGTATCATGAGGCCTATTACATTGGCAATACAGCAGTATCATAAGTATTATAATGTTGACAATATTTCTATCAATCATATTTCTAGCACAGTCCCCCCCCTTTGAACATTTTACCCCTTAATGTTAACAACTTCACCAGCCAAACCTTATTATGTTTGTAATGTAACGGTCCAAATTGATATCATGTCAGCGCTCATGCCCCGGTGGCTTTCGGCTGTCTCATTATCTAGTTGTTGTAGTGGCTCTGCCATGCTAATCGACTGCCTTGTCAATTTACCAGTACCATACCAAGGGAAACCAGCTCAGTGGCCTTGCGGTTAAAGTGTCCGCTGAGGGGAGCTTAGGTGGCGTAGCGGGTTAAGCGTTGACCATGTAACCGCAGGGTCCCCGGTTCAATTCCGTCCGGGGACATATCCTGCATGTCATCCCTCCTCTCTCTCTCACCCATCCTTCCTGTCTAATTCTCTACTGTATCTGTCAATAAAAATGAAAAATATGAGTGGGACTGCTCCACTCAGAAAAAATAACTATAAAAATAAATAAATAAAGTGTCCGCTGAGATTGGGAGGTTGTGAGTTCGACTCCCGGCCGAGTCATACCAAAGACTATAACAAATGGTACCCGATGCCTCCCTGCTTGGCACTCAGCATTAAGGGTTGGATTGGGGGTAAGACCCTGCGACATACCAGTGTCATGTCCAGGGGGGTGTACTTGTACATCAAGCCTGCTCATGCTATGGAAACAGGAGAAGGACCATTAGGAGCCATTAGGACCAAAGGACCATTAGGCTGGAGAACCATTGGTTGTCAAGGCTACTAATACCAAGGGAAAACGATTGCAAAGAAATGTTCAGTCTCTGAGATCAACCTGGATTGGAGAAAGGAGATCTCAGCAACATGTGAGTGTGAGGCACAACACCGGTACAGCCAACACAATACATGTAGATGTGTCATTAGACAGCCAACACAACGCAGCTAAGACAGAAGCAACATGCGGGAGAAAAAACACCAAATGCTCTTTCTTTATTTTATTTTTATTCAACCTTTATTTAACCGGAATTTAGGTAAAATAAAGTCTGTATTCCCTCTTCAGGCACAACTATGCAACCAGAAGAGGGAATTACAGACTTTATTTTACCTAAATTCCGAACAGCAATGGGTACTAATACATTTTTATTTACAGCAGCTTCAGAATGGAACAAGTTTCCAGTGGCCCTAAAAAGCTTAGAGGGAGAGGTAAGCTTTAGACGTGCAACAAAGCACTGGCTAGCCAGTGAAATGACAGAGTAGAAACACGTCATAGGTAGGGAGTGCAGGGAATTTGTGTAACTATCTATGTTTGTTTTTTTATGGTTTTTATCATGTTCTGTACATTTGTTTTATGGTAACTGTCTGTCCTGTCCTCAATCAGGGACCATGATGGAAATAAGCGCTTGCGCTTTATCATGTGTTTTTATCCCTTGGAAACTGTCTTTTTAATTCCACAATAAATCAAATCAAATCAAATCAAACCAGGTAGGTCAATTGAGAACCGTTTCTCATTTGCAATGATGACCTGGCCAAGAGGCAAAACAGAGGCAAGTCATTACAACACAGTATACACAATATAAAACATGTGTACAAAAACAACAAAGGTACATTTTAAAACATCCTAACAAATACAACATTACAATATACTTTCACTGTACTGTGGCATATATCAAGAATCAAACATCGTCACTGATTATAGATTCTGTCACTGGTAGTGTCTTTAAGCCTAAGCTGGATAAACCCTGTTCCTTTCTTCTCCTTTCTTCTCCTTACATTTTTAAAATAAAAAATACAATGTGTGTCATCGTTTTTGTGTAATTATATATTAGGGTTGTATGTATCATCACACTTCTTATAATAGACATTGTAATGTATGTAGAAAATCATCAAAATTAGTCTCTTGCTGTAACAACAATGTTGAAGATTATTTTTTGTTATTAGTGTGTGTGTGTGTGTGTGTGTGTGTGTGTGTGTGTGAGTGTGTGAGACAGACAGACATACAGACAGACACCTAAGAATATTTGTTACCATGCCAATTGTACGTTATTGTTTCTAATTATGTTATTGGAGTATTACAAACAACACAATGGTATAAAAGGAGGTATAAAAACAACACAATGTAAAGTGTGACCGTTTTGTTATTTGTAAATATGCTGGTACGGGAACATCATTGTGTGCTTGGTTTGGTTTTTCTCATTCTCTAGATTCACAGCGAGAAGCTGTTTGCAGAACAAAAATTCCAGAGCATCACCCCTGTCTCTCTGACTCTGATGCACACATCTGAGGCCGGGCCGAGCCAAGTGCTTGCATCCATAGCTCCGTCTATGAATTTGAGAGTGGTCACATTTCTCCAGCCTCATCCCTGAGCTGTTTACCAAAAAAGTGGCAGAGAGACTGTTTTGTTATCCGCTTGTTAAGTCTGACGTCAAAAGTGTCGTTTAGGATGATTGTTCACGTATAAATCCCCTAAATCCCGGTGCGCGGTCGCGACGCTATCATGCGCCCTTTAGGGATTTAGGGTGACCCCGCCGTACCGTCGGTGAGACCGCACGAAACGTCGAAGCCCGCGGGCCCGCTGCTCTCTCTCCCGTTTTCGTGATTTCGGCCTCCGTAGCGTCGCGACCGCGCGACCGGGACGTCCGCGCTCGCGGGCCCGTGACTCTCTCTCCCGAGCCCGTTCGTTCTCTTACGGGAGGCCGGGGGGGGGGGGGGGGGGGGTTGGTTACCCCCCGCGTCACGCTCGCCACATAACAGCTCATCCTTATATCATATAAATCCCCTAAATCCCGGTACGCGGTCGCGACGCTATCATGCACCCTGTTAGGATTGACTATGTGTACCCTTGTCTAAATGTAAGGGGTATCCTATGGTTGTCTAGTGGTGATGTTAGGATTGACTGTGTGTACCCTTGTCTAAATGTAAGAGGTATCCTATGGTTGTCTAGTGGTGATGTTAGGATTGACTGTGTGTCCCCTTGTCTAAATGTAAGAGGTATCCTATGGTTGTCTAGTGGTGATGTTAGGACTGACTGTGTCCCCTTGTCTAAATGTAAGAGGTATCCTATGGTTGTCTAGTGGTGATGTTAGGATTGACTGTGTGTACCCTTGTCTAAATGTAAGAGGTATCCTATGGTTGTCTAGTGGTGATGTTAGGATTGACTGTGTGTCCCCTTGTCTAAATGTAAGAGGTATCCTATGGTTGTCTAGTGGTGATGTTAGGATTGACTGTGTGTACCCTTGTCTAAATGTAAGGGGTATCCTATGGTTGTCTAGTGGTGATGTTAGGATTGACTGTGTGTACCCTTGTCTAAATGTAAGAGGTATCCTATGGTTGTCTAGTGGTGATGTTAGGATTGACTGTGTGTCCCCTTGTCTAAATGTAAGGGGTCTCCTATGGTTGTCTAGTGGTGATGTTAGGATTGACTGTGTGTCCCCTTGTCTAAATGTAAGAGGTATCCTATGGTTGTCTAGTGGTGATGTTAGGACTGACTGTGTACCCTTGTCTAAATGTAAGAGGTATCCTATGGTTGTCTAGTGGTGATGTTAGGATTGACTGTGTGTACCCTTGTCTAAATGTAAGGGGTATCCTATGGTTGTCTAGTGGTGATGTTAGGATTGACTGTGTGTACCCTTGTCTAAATGTAAGAGGTATCCTATGGTTGTCTAGTGGTGATGTTAGGATTGACTATGTGTACCCTTGTCTAAATGTAAGGGGTATCCTATGGTTGTCTAGTGGTGATGTTAGGATTGACTGTGTGTACCCTTGTCTAAATGTAAGGGGTATGGTTTGTGGACGGTGGGGGGGGGGCGTGCGGGGGATATCCCTTATTTTCCCTTATTTTGGGGGGAAAATCCCTTATTTAGGAGGTAGTCGTTGCTGAGTGAATAGACACACAGTGGTTGATGAATGACCTCATAGATCCTGACTGTTATCAATGCGTTCCTTTGATCAGAAGTGTACGGAATCCCCACTAACCAATCAGGGTTGTTCATCATGCGGTCACTCTTTGACTGGCAGGCGCGTCTCTTCATCATGTAAATGAGAATAATAAAACACTTCCTCAACCAATCAGGGCTTCGCTTCTTTTGTTGTGTTACGTTTTAAATGGGTAATGAAGAAGATAAAGATGATAAGATTAAAAGCAATCATTGCATTGGCAGTCCAGTTATTGTTGTCATTGTTTCTATGATATTAATATATATATATATATTAGTGTTGAAGCTCGTCCACTGTGCAAAGGTAATTATTGACAAGCAAAACAACAAAACAAGTAGAAGAGCTCATATAACTCCTATTTTAGAGACTCTACACTGGCTTCCTGTTAAGTTCAAGAATAGATTTCAAGATCCTTCTGCTTGTTTATAAAGCTCTCACTGGCACAGCACACGTATATCTGAAAGACCTTCTGCTAGCATATCAGCCCAATAGAGCTCTCAGGTCTTCTGACACTGGTTTTCTCTGTGTACCACATGTACAAAAGAATCAAATCAAATCAAATAAAATGTTATTTGTATAGCGCATTTCTTACAAGATGCAACTCAATGCGCTTAGAAAAGAAGAGATTTGGTGAGGCTGCATTCTCATTTTATGCACCCAAATTGTGGAATGCACTGCCAGTTTACATTAGGGATACAACCTCAGCAAATATGTTTAAGTCAAGACTAAAAACCCTTCTTTTTAATATTGCCTTTAAATGACTAACTAATTAAATTATTATTATATAATGATTGGAGCACTTTGAGCTGCAACGTTTGCAGGAAAAGCAATATAAAAATAAAAAGTAATTATTATTATTATTATTATTATTATTATTATTATTATTATATGACTCAAGGAAGTTGAGAGAGGGAGGGCACGATAGCGCTACTGGTAAACACCTCACACACCTCACACACACACACACACACACACACACACAAACACACACACACACACACACACACACCACAAACACACACACACAGAGAGGGGGTCAACATCATGGTTAAGAGAGAGAAAGCGAGGGAAACATTATCGAAAAAAACTACTCAAACTGTACTATACTGCACAGATAGTCAACTAGGGTTGTCATATTGCACAAAAGTATTTTTTCACGTTATTTTAAAGTGTCACAGTTTGCAGGCTTGAAATGTACATGTTTGTGCCTCAGCACTAGCTGCCATACAATCCGTCCGGACTGTCCTGGGCCCAGAACTTAGGCCTTTTCTGTGTTCAGGGCCTTGACGGCCCTGTGGTAGAAGCAGTTCTTCAGTCTGTTTGTCTTAGCGGCCGGGGTCCTGTACCTCCTGTTCGAGGGCAGCCTGACAAAGTGTACGTGCCCAGGGTGGGTCGGGTCCCTGGAGATCTTGGAGGCCCTCCTGAGACAGCGTGTGTTGTACAGCTCCTCCAGAGAGGGGAGGGGGGCGCCGGTGATCTTCTGTGCTGTTCTCACGACTCTCTGTAGCGCGTTTCTCTCCGCTGTTGTGCAGCTGTGGAACCAGTTGCAGATGCCGTAGGTGAGGATGCTCTCCACTGCGCCGCGGTAGAAGGCCACCAGTATCTCCTGCTTGTTGTGTTCCTTCCTGAGGCATCTCAGGGTGTATAGCCGCTGTTGTGCCCTCTTGATGGTGCCTTTTGTGTTGTCCTTCCAGGCCAGTCCAGTTCCATATCACTATGTGCTTAGTTTTTTCTAGGGATGCACGATATTATCAGCGCCGATATTTATCGGCCCGATATTGGGAAATTAATGTTATTAAATATTTATCGGTTTTATACATTTTAGCCGATATAGAGCCGATAATATGAAGCCGGAAATATTTCCGGTTCCGGTTGTCGCGCTCATGATGCTGCGCCTGCGTACAGCCACGCAGTGTAGAGACGAGAGCGAAACATGGCTGTGACAGATGATCTGACTCTGTATCCATACGTAACATCATTCAGTATGAGTTCATATAGTATAGCTCGCTGGTAGTTTTATAATAACATTCAATTGTCCCATTTGTCTGACAGGTTAAGCGACGGTAGCTAGTATTGTTTTTCCAATGTTTCAAACACCTTTCTACCTCTCATCCCTTCTGCACCTCTCTCACCGCCCCGTCATCGTTCAATTTTAATGCATCTGTATTTGCCAGTGTTTTATTGTTGTAAATTATTTAACCTTGTTTTATTTCTAGCTCCGCCCCCCACCCCCCCCCCCCCCCCCCCCAAAGAGCCATTGCTTTCTGGTCAGGCTGCGTTTGTAAATAAGAATTTGTTCTTACATGTTTGCCTGGTTAAATAAAGGTTAAATAAAATTAAAAATTATAAAAAACGGGAGGGTTGACAGGTATGGCGTGTGTGTGTGCGTGTCTGAGTTAGCCAGGCAGCCTCGCTGTGTTTTTTTTTTTTTTTTTTTCTTCCTTTCCTAGCACCAGGGGAGCCACCCCTCCTAAATTTCGTTGTTTGGTACCTGTACTGTAGCAATGACAAATAAAGTCCATTCCATTCCATTCTATTCCATAATTACATTGGAGTCAGATTATCAATATTAGACATGTTTTGCTATCAACAAAACATAGCCAAAAGTCTCTGCCAAACATTCATGTGAAAACTGATATTATTATATTTGCTCTACAGCCTGAGTCAGTTCAACCATTCTTCCTGTTCTAAAATGGTCATTGTATTCCTGCTATTTTTATGCAATAAAACGAATGTCACCCCATTATTCTATCCAGACTGTTTGAGAGTCTAGTTTCCTCCTTGTAGCTACAGTATCAGTGCACCCAGGTGGCAGGCTGCAGGTTATGATGTTGTCCACATGAGGGCGCTGGTGATCCCACTGCTTTTCCATTCCATGAAGTGGAATGTTACTGTGCTGCTACACAGCTGGATACATTCATCAATAATAGGAGGCCTTTCATATAAATAAAAACATTGGAAAATATAACCGTTTTTTATACTGCTGCTGAAACAATTCGGAGTGCCAGATGTGTGATAGTTTCAACCACTGAATAGGAAATATTCTCATGAAGTTCTGGATTCGCCAATTCGCTTTGTGTTGTGCTGACGACAATTGACCACCAGATGGCGCCGTGCCTAGTGTTTCTGCTATATGGCCGTGATGATAGCGCCCTCACGTGTTCATACATTAGTATTGCAGTGTATCAGATGAGTGCTACGTAAACGCATTTAAACAGTATTGTTCATTCAATGTACATTGTTTTGATCTCAATCATTTTAAATAAATAATGTTAACTCATTCATAAAGACAAGTGTAGTGAATCCAGAACCTGAGATAAGGAGATCAGCGAGAGAGAGAAAGCCTGTGTGAGTGTAAAGTCTGTACTAGTAGTAGGGTGTTAGGTCACGTGACAGAATGTGGACGCTAGGAATAATTCTACAAAAATAACATGCTACTACAATATCAAATGCACTTTTGTGGCATTTCTATGACAATATATTGTTACATTTCAACATAAAAATATACCTCTATGTGTTTTTTAAAGTGTTGTTTTATTTTGTCAATGTCCGTTTTAATAATCATAAGTTATGAGATCATGTTTACAGGGACAGACCTGTAGAACGCTCGGTTTCACTTTTTCTTGCTCGCCGCAAAACCTGGTGTGGCCAAATATCTTTCTTTCGCAAACTGCATTAATAAAAACTGGACTGGAGTCAAGTGAGTTTTCCTTGGCAAGACTCATCCCGACCTCCACAAGTGTGTTGTGAAACAGACAACGAATATTGACTGAAATACAAAGTAAGAACCATTTCACTTCGATATTATGACAGGATTTCTTACAGATATGTATTCACAACATAGCTAGTTAGAAACTGCAAGTTCTAAGCTACATTTTGATATACAGGTTGTTGGTGGTTGATCCTGATCCGTGATGCGATCCGGGTTTTCTTTTATGGTGATAGCCACCGCCGCGTGAAACAGCAGCGGGCTTTCAGTGGAGCAACGCGGCAGCAGCTGGTGTACAGATGTTTTACCTTTGCCTGCTTGTGGCTCTGTCAGTATGTGAAGCGCATTGAGTCACATCTTGTGAGAAATGAGCTATATAAATAAAACTTGATTTGATTTGATACAATGTCTGGAATCTAATTTCTTTCTTTTGACATTGGTTTAGTCATAATATTAAAAAATGTCTATAGTACAGCTAAGGGTGTCGAATATTTTCTCTGTTTCAGTGATAAAGAAGAGGTGAAAACTTCTGGCCCAGGTTTAAAAGTATTTATTCAAAAAAGGTCGGGTCTTCAGATTACAGGCACACTAAACAGTCACAGTCGAGATAGTCAGCAGAGCAGGCCGCTCGCGCCTCTGCACAGAAGTCTTATAGCCTTCCTCCTAGGCCTCTGATTGGCCTAGACCCTCGGGGGCGTGCATATGCGTGTGTGTGTGACTGCGCATGCGCAACAATTCGTGTGTGTGTGTCAGCACATGTGCGACAACTCGTGTGTGTGTGTCAGCACATGTGCGACAATTGAGATCGTTTGTAAATGAAATAATAAAGTATTCAATAAAGTGTATTTGAGGTAATAAAAATATACGTGTAATATGTGTAAAATATACGTGAATATATGTGTAAAATATACGTGAATATAAGAAGGCCATTAATGTGTAAAAATATACTACACATCCCCCCTCGGACCACCCAGAGGGTGTTCCGAAACTAAATGATCACATAAACCAAAACAAAAACACAAACCCCACATATCACAGCTAAGAAAATATAAAAAAATAAAAAAAATAAAAAATCAAAAACCAAAAATAAAAAATAACTAATAAGAACCCAAAGACATCATGCAAAAAATAGAAATCAACCAATAACAAAAAGAATCTTGAAAATAACAACCACAATTAAACTAAACACAGTCCATCATGCACAAATTAACATAGAAACTTCCAACGACCGATGTTTTCTTTGTCCTTGAAGTGCCAGGGACAGAGGTTACTAGCACATGAACCCAGTTGGAGAACAGCCTTTACCGCTGTCTCAGATTGATATCCTTTCCCAGTCAAGAGCGTTTCCTTCGTTGCGCTAGGAACAGAACCGCTTTCCTATCTTTGCATAACCACCACACCACTTCCCAACTGACATCAATCACATGATATAGAAAGAAACAAACAGTAATCGACGCAAATAATCATAAAACATCACTTAATAAACAAATCATCAAAAGAGGAAACAAAATCAGAAAGCAAAACAGAATCCAGCTTTTGCTCATCAGCTACGTTGGTCAACATTAAAGCATTAATAGGAACATCAGAAATACACTTTCCACAACATTTGATCAAAATACCAAGTAACATAATACAGATGATAATGACAACAAAAATAATAGCGACGGACCTGATCATATTACCAATACCTGAAAAAGCAGAATCAAAGAAATCTAACATATTCCAACCGTGTTCTTTATGTAAATCCTCTACACCCTTCTTGTTAGATTCATGAAAATCATGCAAAGCGTTACCAGAATCCGAAATATAACTGCAGCATTCACCGCCTATCAAAGCACAAGTACCACCCTGACTGGCCAAAATAATGTCCAAAGCCATTCTATTTTGGAGAGCTACATTCTTAGTTTCAGTCAATTCAGTGGCCAGGGCAGACACTACAGCATCCGAAGCATTAATGTGTTTTTCAAGAACGGATGATAAGGCACTTAATTCAGTCTGAGTGTTGTAGACACCATAACTTGGGAATATTAGGCCAAAAAACTTCTGAGCGGCAGACAACGCCCTACGACTACGATGGGTTGCTTGTTTGTGAAGTACAGACATCTCCTCCCGAGTAACTTTCCTAATCAAAGGTATCAGATGAGCCAAATAACAACCACCCTCAATCAAAGCAGGAAGCTTAGAGAATGCATCATTATCACACACAAGAAACACATGTTCCGGGAGTTGAAGCTCCGTACCAGGATACGAGAAAATGGTTCCACCTATACAAGACGCAGCCCCTAACTGACGAACCGAGCTGATCTTGGGCCGTACTTGAATGTCAATACAGGTTGTAACATTTACGAGAGGCATGACTTTAAGCTGCGTGGTGCCTCTCTGCCGTCTGGTAGTATTGGTATCATGTAATTTCATTTGAGGCACCATAGCACAATCAACAACTTTACATTTTAATCCAGAAATAACAACTGAACCCCTCCACCGTGTAGAAGTCACACTCCCAGAACATGACAGATGAGGACTCAATGCAGTACCATTTAATTGAGCGAACATAGCTTGGATAATATATATCTTCTTCGGACCTGTTGGTTGTGACAAATGTGTAAGCCTATCAATAATAACCTTCCCCACACCGCTAGGCCTATGGTGTTTGTTAACCGCTGCTGTCAGACGTTCCAACACACCAATATCCACACCTGCATAGGAAGAATTTAAAGGAACCAGAATCGTGCTGGGCTGACAAGAAGAGCTCTGGTTCTTGCCCTGTAAAACAAATGGGGCTAAACCCTGCCAATTATAATGAAGCCATTCTGCTTTAGTTAACGGTATGGGGAAAAACATAGGAGCAGACGCACTTACAGGGACCTGTTGACAAATCCAGCAATCAGAATAATTCATTTTTGAAGCAAAATCTTTCATGATACTAGTGGCAGAATTAGGGTGGGACCGTGTCCCCAGGTGATTAGAATCATACAACAAATAATCGTCAGTAGCAACTACAATCGCCTTCGTAGGAGCCTTCACAGCAACATTTTCAACCTTTCCTGGTAACTCATCGTGAACATATTTATGCACCAATGTCTCACAGTCCAACCTATAGTGGTGTGGATAGTCAGGCCTGGTCCTACAAATTTTGTCCTTGAAATTGTTGGATTTACTAGACACCGGTTCACCGATATCACGTCTAGCACACCAATACGAGCTCTCTTCCTGGTCAACATTAGTTAATGTCACACGAGTTTCTTGCATGTTGCTTGAGTACTGATCAAGTGTAATATATGTAGTATCCAATAAATACCACTCGCTCTCTTCGGCGGTATAGATCAAACAATCATCAATAGTACAACGTGAATGTGGGCAAGTAAAAGCTCTACTTGCTATGATCATTCTTCTCTGACGTCCAGGCATAACAGTGTGTGAGTAAAGTGTAACATTGTCCAAAGAAGTCAATGGGGTAGGAACACTAAGGGGTATATCAGTCTCTGAAACGGCATGGCTTGAGTTTCCTCCTAATTGGCCTTGGTGTTTTACGGGGTCTGTCTGGTTGAGGTGTATCACTGACAGGTCTGTGTCTCTCAATGGTACCTCGGTCCGGGCATCCGCCCGGGTTGCTGACATCTCCGTCTGGAGCATTGTCAGGGTCAGAAGGGGTGACAACAGGGGCAACACCAGGCTCGGTAGAACCCCCAAGAGGGGTGTCGCAGTCACTGGATCCTTCACGGTCTCCGTTGGCCCACTCATCAGTGGGCTGGACAGGGTCTGGGACGAGGCCCCCGGCATCATCTGCATCATGGCGCAGATACTCACCAACATCTTCGTCAGCCTGGATGTCCAAGCTGTGGACTTCCTCGTCCCCAGGGGCCTCCTCACCATCCTGCTGAGGTTCTCCCTCATCATCCTCATCGGGTGCCTTGATGCAGTGATGAACGTGATACCAGGTGGGGGACCCCTTGATTTGGAGGGCAGTCCCAGTGCACCGAACGACCTCGTATGGTCCTTCCCGTCGAGCCTCATGCCACTTCCGTCTGTAGACCTTCACGTATACTTTGTCACCCGGTTGCAACGCGTCCTTCCTCTCCTGTGCGTTCACCTCCTCTTCACGTTCCTGTTTGTGGAGTACATAAGAAGAGATACTCTTTTGCCGGTTAGTCATGTACTGTACATAGGCTTTCATGTCACTCTCCAGGAGAGCCAAACTTGGCCCTTTCCCACTGGTTCGCACACAGGGAGCTGTCATTATCCTCCCCATTACCAGTTCATGGGGAGTCAAGTGCAGCCCTCGAATCTCACTGGAACGACAGGCCATCAATGCAAGAGGGAGTCCTTCCAACCAATTAAGACCTGTATGCTTACAGACCTTAGAAAGACGGTTCTTAAGGACCCCGTTCATCCTCTCTACTATCCCCTGGCTTTGAGGTGAGTAAATACACCCAAGTCTCTGCTTGATTCCCAATTTTTGTAGTATAAGCTTTACCGTCTTATCCACAAATTCCTTACCATTGTCTGACGATATCCTATCTGGAATTCCAAACCTAGGCATGACTTCCCTGCATAGGAACTTTGCTACAGACTGAGCATCTTTTCTTCGAGTGGGGCAAGCTTCTACCCATCTGCTGAACCTGTCTACTACAACTAACATGTACCTGTATCCTGCAATAGGTTGAATCATGTCCACATAGTCAATCACTAAATGTTTCATTGGCCCGTTTGGGGTAGGGATATGCCCAGTTCCCACTGGTATTCCAGGTCTGATATTGTTCTTCAAACAGACCACACATTGACCAAGGACATGGTCTATTTGTTCCAACAAATATGGAGCCCAAAAACCATATTCCTTGGTGATCTTGCGTCTTACCTCCCCCCTGGACACATGTGCTAATCCATGAGCTTCCTGTATCAGTACGCCTAATAAATCTGGGGGTGCCACAACCAGCCCCTCATGATTTCTCCATAGACCTGTGTCATCCTGACTAGCTCCTCTTGTTAACCAGAGGTTTTTGTCTAGCGCATTTGCCTCACTCTGTAACATCAACAAATCCTCAAGCGTGACCATGCCCTGTAACTGTACTTCATGTGTGACCAGCAGAACTTTACCTGCTTTGTCTGCTCCTGTAATAGCTTTGGCTGCATCATCTGCAGCCCTGTTACCTTGTGTGACATGTGATGAGTCAGATCTGTGTGCGGCACACTTCACTATGGCTAATTCCCTTGGTTTCATCATGGCTTGTAACAGCTTCATGATTTGAGCGTGGTGCTGAATAGGCGAACCATCAGTTTTCTTAAAACCCCGTCCCTTCCATACAGCTCCATGTAAATGACACACATTGTGGGCATAGGCAGAGTCGGTGTATACTGTCACTCTTTGTCCGGTTCCCAAATTGCATGCTTCTGTGAGGGCAATCAATTCAGCCAACTGAGCTGAACAAGGCTGAGGAACAGCCTCGGCTTGTTCCACAATGAACCCCGAATTTTGGGATCGGACTATGGCATACCCGGCACGTAAATGTTCTCCTACCCGGTAACAAGATCCATCAGTCCAATACTCAACGTCAGCTTCCTTTAAAGGCAAAGCTAGTAGATCTGCTCTAAGCTTAGAGTACCTCGTAGCTTCCTTCACACAATCGTGTGGTTCCCCATCTTCTGGGGTTGGCAAGGTCTCTGCTGGGTTAAGTGTGTTACATCTTAGTAAGGTTACATCTTCCCTTTCCAACATCCTGTAATAATCCCTAATCCTAGGCATCGTCAAAGTGTACTTGCCTTGATTCAAGAGGTTCCTTAGACTGTGGTGGCAGAGAATGGTAATTGGGTACCCCATTGTTAAGGCTGTTGCCTTCTCGTACATAAGATAAGCCCCGGCCATTGCTCTGTAACATGGCGCGAAACCCATTTCTACCTCTGAATATGCGACAGAGTAATAGGCTATGGGCTGTGGACTAGGTCCAATGCCTGTTGGTTGCGTAAGAACAGCGCAGGCATACTTCCCCTCGGCTGAAGAAGAAACATACAATCCAAATTCTTTGGAATAATCTGGAAGCGCTAAAGCTGGCGCTTCTTGCAATTTGTGTTTAATTGTCTCAAACGCCAAATCAGCTTCCCTTGTCCAAGTAATGCAAGATTGGAGGTTATCGCTACCTGTTTCCTTAATCATCCCCCTCAATGGAGCGACTAGTCTAGAGTAATCCTCCACCCATGCTGAACTATACCCAGTAATGCCCAAAAACATCATCATTTCCCTAACCGTTCGTGGTTTTGGAGCCTTCTGAATAGCTTCCAAATGTTCATTTGTGACGCTGCGATGTCCCTGTGTAATGGATTGTCCTAAGTAAGTTACCTTTTCCTGACAATACTGTAGCTTCTTTTTAGACACCTTGTGTCCCTTCTCCGCCAAAACCTTTAACAGTTTAACGGAATCCCTGTGACATGTTTCTTCATCTGGGGCACAAAGGAGTATGTCATCCATGTACTGAATGGCAGTACTACTTATCATCTGTTCTAACCCGTCTAAGTCCTCCCTTAAGACCTGATTAAAAACATGAGGACTGTGTTTGTACCCCTGTGGCATTCTGGTATATTGATAATGCTGACCTTTGTAGGTAAACCCAAATAACCCTTGACTTTCTACACTAAGAGGTATAGAAAAGAAAGCCCCGCATAAATCAATCACTGTAAATACTTTGGCTGTAGATGGAATCTGAGTCAACAGCACATGAGGATCAGGAACTTCAGCTGGATAGCTGACGACTACCTCATTCACAGCCCGTAGGTCATGTACCAGACGATATGAACCATCAGGTTTCGTCACTGGCAGAAGAGGTGTATTGCTTAACGGATATTGAGTTATCTTCAGGACTCCTGCCTCTAACAGTCCTTTGATCTGTGGCTCAATTCCATCAATTGCTTCCTGTTTCAATGGGTATTGGTTTTTCCAAGGGGGTTCTGCACCCGGTATGAGTTCAACTCTCAATGGACGAGCTGATTTCACAAATCCAATGTCTGTACTGTTCTTTGCCCACAGGTCGGCTGGCACGTTCTGCATCATTTCTTCTCTGAGGTCTCTGTCAGCTTGTACAGGAAGGATTAGCTGGTTCATTAGCTTCACAGTCTGCGGATGTCCTATTCCTTGAGCAGAGATCATCAGTTTGGTGAACTGTCCATCAATGCTCCTCCAGATAGCAGGGTTTTCTTTTGTCGTTACAAATCTGGCTTTTTCTGAGTCTGCCATCATTGCCCCTAAATGCTTCTGCTTATAGTGTTCAGATATCATAAGTGTCACATGAGGGATGCTACCCTCAATCTTATGCTCCTGATCTAGATAAGTGTCACTGTTTATCTTCATAGCCACTCCCTGAGGGCCTAGGATTATACAACTTGCACTAAGCTGTACCTGTTTTGGCTGATGCTTCAGCCACTCATCTGGGGTTGCATCTGCAACTTCTCTAAAATACTGGAGTGTACAATGCAATGGATCAGTAGGCCTTCTGGCCTCTGCCATGTGTGCCAGGATATAATTGTCCCACATCCTTGCTGGTTCCATTAGGTCTGGGCTAAGCCCTCCCACCCAATATACCATAGATGCGTTGTTGTCCATCATGACAGACAGTTGTCTGTTCTCTTGTGGCACTGTCACCTGACAGCCGTCCGGTGTGCATTTCACGGTACAATTTAACTGGCATAGTGCATCTCTCCCTAGTAGCCCTATTGGCGTGTGTTCTGATACAAGTATTGACAGATTTGCTCTCTGTCCTTTGTACTCTAAGCTTACAAGCTCAGTGGTAGGGATCAGCTGTTTAATTCCCTCGAATCCGATTGTCTTCACATATTTCCCAGACATAGGAAGGTGCGTGGCGTCTTCAGGCTTCAGACAGGTGTAGGCTGCTCCACTGTCCACCATCAATTCTAATGGACGTTGGTTGACCGACACCCATATTGTGGGTTCATCTTCAGGCCTGTTTGTCACCACCAGCTGGCACCCCCCTTTCGGATCTTCTGGGCACCCCTATAGCGCAGCTGCTGGGCCTCCATAGGGGTTCACCACTCCTGGAGCCGGTGCAGCAGGGGGCTTATCTCCTCCTTTCTGTTTCCCCCCTGCGCCCCCCTGGTTCTTCTTAAAGCAGGTACGTTTTAAGTGTCCATACTGGCCGCATACGAAACATGGTCCTAGTACCCTCCTCGGTGCTGTGGTCCATCCCTCTTGTGGTGGTCCTTGGCCAGGCTGGTTGTATGGAACCACTTGCACCCCTGGTGGCCCCTGTGGGTATGGATTCCCCCCTTGTGGCCCCTGTGGGTATGACTGGGGAGGGACTATTTGCAGTTGCTGTGGCTGAGATGGGACCTGTAGGGCTATAGTCTGCTCTCTCTCTTTGGTTTTCTTGCCTTCTGTCAATTGCACTTGAGTTAGTTTTCTGAGTGAGTCCTCGTCTTGTGCCTTCTGTGCCTGAATCTTCTTTCTAAATAATTCTACTTGGTGTGCTATGTTGTCTATATAAACAGCCTTGCTCATGTGTCGTAGGCCCACCACTTCTGCTAACTTGTTCTTAACTGGGGTAGGGAGACCTTGTTGAATCTTTTCCCTGATTATGGCTTTTTCTAACGGGTTATCTTCGGCATCCTTCCCTGTCACACTTCTCCATTGAGAGTGCACACGGGCAACGTACCCCCGGGGATTTTCATCTCCCCCCAGTGGCTTCACAATGACATTGTCTGGGTGAATGTGAGTAGGGTATGTTTCTCTGATTGCCTTCCACAGCTTGCCTCTGTTTGCTGCGAAGAGTTCTGGATCGTAAACGGATGTATCGATATATCTATGAAGTCCCGCCTTCATCAATATTTCCTGCATGGTGTCCAATCCTGTAATGGTAGCTAAGAGTCTTTTCAAATCCCCCATAGCAGCGTGCGTCCCTGTCAATCTCACGTCGACTTGCGCCGTCCAAGGGTGGCCTCCATCTTCCAGGACTGGGAGTTTTTCGATCACTTCTGACAGATCCGTATGATTCCAAGGACGATATTCCATCTGGTTACCTCGAATCAGCACTGGGAAGTTCCCCTGAGTTTCCTCTTCTTCCGATGCTGTTTCATAATCGCTTACTTGTGGCTCTTGTGGCTCCGTTTTTACTTCCCGCCTTGGTGTCGCTTCCCGCCTTGGTGTCGCTTCCCGCCTTGGTGTCGCTTCCCGCCTTGGTGTCGCTCCGGACCTTGGGGAGTTCAACCGGGATGCAGGTGATGCTGCCGCTTGAGATTGACGACACGTTTCTCTCTCTACGTCTAGGTCCTGCAGCTGTTGTCTGTAGTCCTCTTCGTTTCTTAGGATTTTCGCACGGAGTTTTCTTGCCCTCCTTTCTCCCTCCTCTTCATCCCTGTCTTCCTGCAGCTTCTTCTTCTTTTGCTCTAAGCTCTCTCTTCTCTTCCCTGCCTTCAGAGACTTCTGCTCATCTTCAGAACTATTTTCTTCTTTTCCCTTCTTATAGCGTATTTTCCCTCCCTGCTTTTCGGCCCTGGCTAGTAGTTTTCTTATCGGAGAACTGTAGCCTCCTTGTGCATTGCTGTCATCACTGGAATCTTTGCCATCTCCTCCACTGCCATCTTCACCGTCATCCGTCTTGTCCCTCCTGTCGTCCCCTTTTCCCCTCGGCTCCTCCTTCTTTTTCTGTTTGGCACCTGACCTGTTCTCTGGTTCGAAGTCCACGGTCACTCTCGCTCTTCCCCTCTCCAGTACATTTTCATCCTTATCTTTGATAGTGAAGGTTCCACTCGTACTTAGGACAGGGACCTGAGGGTAGATCCGCTGAGAATTGTCCTCCAGTCTCTTGGCATAGGGAGGAGGACTGGAGATTGGAGCTGTGTGTGAGAATGGAATGTTCACTTTCTCTTCCATTGCTTTGGCCAATTCATCTCTTTTTTCTGGATCCATGTGAGCTGTTTTCTCTTTCCAAGCTAATGCTACTTTCTGCCCCTCTACCTTGAAGAGGTCTAAAATAGCTAACTCTAACCTGCGTTTCTCTGATCTAATCTTTCCTTTTTGATGCGCCTTATGTGCATTGATAAGTATCTCCAATGTTGCAATTAATTGTAAATCAAAGGTGCCCTCTGCTGGCCATGGTTGTTCAATGTCTGCCCAACGAATATTCCATTTCGTTGATATCTCGCTAATCTCCTTAACAAGAGGATTCATTTTTTCCACTATAGCCACAGGAGATGAATTTGCTAATATTCCCTTGTCTGTATTAACAGCCCTCACAATGTTGCTGGGTTTGGCTCCCATGTTTGAAATATTTATACTGCTTAATATGCTGAAAATATGCTATAAGGTGTACTTTCCTTACAACCCACCTTCTGTTGCTGTATCTGCTAAACAGATGCTAGTCCAACTCTTAACTGTGTCAACTGTCCACACAGAACACTACAACTCCGGAACAACGGATTGTTTCAGTGGTATTGTGTATTATTGACTTAAATGTAATCTATGTGTATGCGTTTTAATCTAAATGGTTTTTTCCCTTATTATGTATGAATGTGTCACTTAATTGCTCAATCAATACTAATTATAGTTCAGGTCAACTTAATTATTAAACTACAAAGGCTGTTCAACACAATTATCAAATTACAAAAAGCAGGTCACGCTTTAAGTCTTTCTGATCCACAACCCCTTGCTTGATCAATCCTTAGATAGAAACTGTTCTGCTATTCTTTAATCAAGAACTGTGAAAAAAGAACTTAACTTCAAATAAAAAGATGTAAAACACGAATATTAATCACAACCTGTAAAGAAATCGACTTGTCATTGGGAAGGAATAAAATGATTAATTATTCATTACAATCTGTAAGGAAATCGACCTGCTACTTGGAAGGAATGCACAATCAACTAGACTTCGTCATTTACACTTCATTGATGAAATCCTGTGGAAGAAAACGTCATCCCTAGACCACTATAAACCAATTGATCAAAGTTTTGTGAAAACTGAAAATGAAATAATCTGAATAATTAATTAAATCAATTTGTAATTACTTAAATTAATTGAAGTAACCCTCCATTTATCATTGTAAAAGACTATATCGTCGACCTCAGGCGGATGCACTGATGGAGAACCAGTGTTCCAGTGTGATTCGTATTCCGTCCACTGGAGAGCAGCAAACAATTAAAAATGTCTTATATTGTTTCATCCACTAGAGGGCAGTAAATAATTAAAAACGTCCTATCTTATTTCAACCACCAGAGGGCAGTAAATAATTAAAAACGTCTTATCTTATTTCAACCACCAGAGGGCAGTAAATAATTAAAAACGTCTTATCTTATTTTATCCACCAGAGGGCAGTGCACAATTAAAAACGTCCTATCGTGTCTTATCCACCAGAGGGCAGTACAGAATTAAAAACGTCCTATCGTGTCTCAACCAGTAGAGGCCGCCACACCGAAGATGTTTTACAGAATGACTATCTTACCTAAAACTCTCAATCTATCTTTTTTATTTTTACAATCTATCCCTAAGTCAATTATTAAGTGAAATGAATGAATGATTCGTTAGTATTATTCACTATATCATCATATACATTGATTTAAAACTTATGGAATCAATCAATTGTTCTGGGAAACAGAAAATGAATGCTCTGAATAATTAATTCAACTGATAAGTAATTAATTAAATTAATTAAAGTAATTTACTATAGAACAATCAATTAAAAACATCAATCTATGAGTGATCTCTACAGATCTCTCGTCAACATTCTATGCAAGCAGGCAGGGCCGTTTTATTGGGGTCTGTGACCCTGCTGTGATTCTGCTCAGGGAAAGCAGCCTTGTCTAGACTCACGCACAAATTGCCTCATATGTTTTGAATCTAACCTAAAGTCACAATCTATCTTTACTTTTAACAAACTATGACAAATATCTTTAAACTACGTTAAATCTATGTAATGCAACAATCACACGCAACGTGTCTGTATGTTTGAACAACAGAAGAAGAAGGAAGAGAGGGAGGGGCTAGCCTTTGTCCTTCTCTGTGGGGAAACCCCCGCGTGTTTGTAGCCTGCTTTAAAACAATCTCTTTAAACTTATTTGAAATACCCCGAGATCAATTCATTCTATCTCTATTTTTATCAATCCCAGTCTATGTGTATGGTTTTATCGTTATCTTTTAAGAGATGAGTACTGACATTTATCAAAACCCGCGCGTGTGTATTTGAAAAAAATGAATGTCAGGGGGAAAAAAGCCAAGACTGTAAGATTAATCTTCACAACACTGCTTTTCCACAATAATTATTATTCTCCACGACACAGCAATTCTCAAGATAATCTTATTCAAATACTTCTAAAATGGCACATGCTTTTTACTAGGCCCTGTGTGTCCACTAAGCCTGCCTCCATCCACACAAAGGAAGAAATTGGCGCCAACTCAGACATGCATCCACACAAAGGAAAAATAGCGCCCTTTCCAACTAGCGGCCTTGTTCGCAGGTCTGACATGCGTTTCAGACAAAGAAATAATATGGCGCCCTTTCTACTCACTAGCACGGACTCTGCTCTTTCAAACTAGGAATTCCAATTCCATACCATTCGAATAGAGCTATCTCCTGAGCTTTTACACTCCACCAGACTATTGCCTGATACAAATCACAGTTATTAGCCCGCTTAGAAAAACGTCTTCCCCTAGCTTATGCTAATACCTTGTTCTTAAAACAAGACTACAGCAGCTGTTCTCTGCTATACCACAATAATAACCACACACACGATAAAAATCGTACAATTAAAACACTTTTCTCAATACAGGCTTTATAACCCGGCTCTCTCTGACTACTCTACCCAGTTATATATTAAAGAAGATCCGTTTAAAATATAGCTTACACAGTCTAATTTGCACAGCTTCGCCTTGTACTTACTGTTCCCCTGGAGAGCTGCAAAACGACCGATCCAGAGCTATTAAAAAGGGTCCCTTCGTGGTTGCCACTTATGTCGAATATTTTCTCTGTTTCAGTGATAAAGAAGAGGTGAAAACTTCTGGCCCAGGTTTAAAAGTATTTATTCAAAAAAGGTCGGGTCTTCAGATTACAGGCACACTAAACAGTCACAGTCGAGATAGTCAGCAGAGCAGGCCGCTCGCGCCTCTGCACAGAAGTCTTATAGCCTTCCTCCTAGGCCTCTGATTGGCCTAGACCCTCGGGGGCGTGCATATGCGTGTGTGTGTGACTGCGCATGCGCAACAATTCGTGTGTGTGTGTCAGCACATGTGCGACAACTCGTGTGTGTGTGTCAGCACATGTGCGACAATTGAGATCGTTTGTAAATGAAATAATAAAGTATTCAATAAAGTGTATTTGAGGTAATAAAAATATACGTGTAATATGTGTAAAATATACGTGAATATATGTGTAAAATATACGTGAATATAAGAAGGCCATTAATGTGTAAAAATATACTACAAGGGCTAAGCCTATTGAGTGTTAGCTGTCCTTTGATCATATATCATCTTTGATTATAACTCATTGTTTATTAAATAAATAAATAAATAAATAGTTAGCCTACATGAAAATGGGCTTTTCATAACTCAGCATGGTCACAATACTGATTTGCCTATTATAGAAATAGTTTTCATAATATGGATTTTAAATCACAATTATCACAATCACATATTACTAAAAATCATGTTCAACACAAAGGGAGCAATGTTACTTATACTATAATAGTATACTATAATAAGTTAACACTTTATTTTAAGTGATTGGGGTATATGGAGCTGTTAAAACGGTTTTTAATCAAGATTTTCCCACAGATCTGCGTAAATTAACATGTACATTTGCATATTATTCATTTAATTAGCATACTATTTTCATATTTATTTATTTTAAATGTCATGCATTTAAAATAAATAAAGTTTATAAATAATAGTAGTTTCTATCATCCCTGAAAATGTCATTACAGTGTGACCAACCTATCTTAAGCTATGAAATAAAGTATGTAAAATATAGTGATAAAAAGGTCCATTTGGTGCCATTCCGGAAGACAGGTGTCCATTGTTAGGTGCGCGACCTTTTTGACCCTGTCTCGGTTCACAAAATGGGTTGTATCTCAGCAACCGTATGTCCTATCTTCATAAAACAAAGTGCTCTGTGCTTCTGAGAGTATGCTCTAGAACAATGTATATCAATTGTACCAGCAAAAGCAATCTTTAAAATTGGTACCTAACACCCTACTAGTAGGATCTACCAATGCTCACTCAGCTACGCAACAGTTTGCCAAACACTACAATAGTGATGCATGGTGGTGTAATTATTTTGCCCAGTGCAAGTAATGTATGCCTATAGTATCACTCTTTCTGCCCATTGATTAATTTGTAGAAATGTTGTTTAGTTTGAGGAAGTGCACGGGGGCGTGACAGATGATTGAATGAGTGAGAGGAAACCACAGACACCTGTGGCAGAGTTGGCTGTGTGTTTGGAGAGCGTGCGACAATGACGTATTATTACTATCTTGTTATTTAAGTTTGGACTATTGTTTGACGTTTAGCAATTCCGGGCTTTTGTTTCAGTTTAAAGGGTTAGCCGGTTTGTTATTTTTCATTCATGATGAACGTGTAAACGACGACCAAAACTGAACCAGAGGATTGTTCTCCACATGGCCGCCAGCAGGACTGAGTCCGCGTGTGCAACGCGTCAACCCAACTCATCTTAGGGTTAGGTTTGTCATGTGTAGCGAGAGAGGGAAGGGGTGGTGTTTTGTTTGACTAGTTTGTTTATAATCTGTTACCAGAAATTGTTTCTTTTGTTCATAGCTGTGGGTTTAGTGTGTTGATGGACCCCTGTTTTCTCTTTTCTTCCCCACGGGAGAAGGGCTAGGTAAGATACCCTGGGGTATACATTACATCACGTAGATAACCGCTGTCTAAAAACATTAGGTAAGACGCGAGCGGGTGTCACGGCCCGTAGTTCTGTAGCAGGTAGTTTAGGTTCCGGGTAGGTTAGTTAGTATGTGGTATCGGTAGGTCAGAGGTGTAGGGAAGAATATGGCTGTGTTTTGTTGTTTTGTGACACCGTTCTCATGGTCCTTCTCCTACCCTTTGTTTATCCCAAATTGTTTTTGTGTCATTGTTACTGTTGTATGACTGTTGTCCATAATATTTGTAAACACTTGTAAGAGGGTGGTGTAATGGCTGGGTGGTTGGGGTGTAGAGTGGAGGTTGGTGATGTTGTGGCAGGGTGGAGGGTGGTGATGTCATGGTTGGGTGGAGGGTGGTGGTGTCGTGGATGGGTGGAGGGTGGTGATGTCGTGGCTGGGTGGAGGGTGGTGGTGTCATGGCTGAGTTGAGGTTGGTTGGGTGGAGGGTGGTGGTGTCATGGCTGAGTGGAGGTTGGTTGGGTGGATTGGTGGAGGGTGGTGGCCTTGTGGTTGGGTGGAGGGTGGTGGTGGTTTCGTGGCTAGGGGGAGAGTGGTGGTTTCGTGGTTGGGGGGAGGGTGGTGATGTCTAATATTTGTAAACACTTGTAAATATACTTTTCGCGAAGGCAATAAATCATTTTATTTAGGATTGGTGGTGTCGTGGCTGGGTGGAGGGTGGTAGTGTCATTGCTGGGTGGAGTGTGGAGGTGTCATGGTTGGGTGGAGGGTGGTGGTGTCATGGCTTGGTGGAGGGTGTTGGGGTTGGAGCGTGATGGTGGTGTAATGGCTGGGTGGAGGGTGTTTTTGGGTTGGAGGGTGGTTGGTGTTGAGGCTGGATGAAGGGTGGTGGTGTCATGGCTGGGTGGAGGGTGTTGGGGTTGGAGGGTGGTGTTATGGCTGGGTCGAGGGTGGTGGGGTGGAGGCTGGGACGAGGGTGGTGATGTTGGAGGGTGGTGGTTTTGAGGCTGGATGAAGGGTGGTGGTGTCGAGGTTGGATGGAGGGTGGTGGTGTTGTGGCTGGGTAGAGGATGGTGGTTTTGTGGCTGGAGGGTAGGGTGGTGGGGTTGGAGATTGATGGTGGTGTCATGGCTGGGTGGAGGGTGATGTCATGGCTGGGTGGAGGGTGTTGGGGTTGGAGGGTGGTGTTATGGCTGGGTGGTTGGGTGGAGGGTTCAGTGTGTTAAAGTGGAGGGTGGTGGTGGTGTTGTGGCTGGGTGGAGGGTGGTGGTGTCATGGCTGGGTCGAGGGTGGTGGGGTTGGAGGGTGGTGGTTTTGTGGCTGGATGGAGGGTGGTGGTTTTGTTGCTGGATGGAGGGTGGTGGTGTTGTGGCTGGATGGAGGGTGGTGGTTTTGTGGCTGGATGGAGGGTGGTGGTTTTGTTGCTGGATGGAGGGTGGTGGTTTTGTGGCTGGATGGAGGGTGGTGGTTTTGTGGCTGGGTGGAGGTGTTGTGGCTGGGTGGAGGTGTTGTGGCTGGATGGAGGGTGGTGGTTTTGTGGCTGGGTGGAGGTGTTGTGGCTGGGTGGAGGTGTTGTGGCTGGATGGAGGGTGGTGGTTTTGTGGCTGGCTGGAGGGTGGTGGTTTTGTGGCTGGATGGAGGGTGGTGGTTTTGTGGCTGGGTGGAGGATGGAGGTGTTGTGGCTGGGTGGAGGGTGGTGGTGTTGTGGCTGGGTGGAGGATGGAGGTGTTGTGGCTGGGTGGAGGTGTTGTGGCTGGGTGGTGGTGTTGTGGCTGGGTGGAGGATGGAGGTGTTGTGGCTGGGTGGAGGGTGGAGGGCACAAACTGGCGGCGTATGCTGACCGAGTCACTGTCCATAAAAGGTGTGTGTGTGTGAGTACGCGTCTCTGTTTGTGTGTTTGTGTGTGTGTGTGTTGACCAACCTTTGTTTGTGTGCAAATTTGTAACGCCACTCTCCCAGGCCTCTGGAGTGGATCGAGGGGCAGAAAACGGGGGCGTTCCTAAGTGTGTCCTAAAGGCTCAGAGGAGCCCCCTGTCTTCCTGGAGGTGCATTACAACAGCTGCCCCAACAGCACACACTCCACTGCTGCTGGTGGCAAGGGTGTCACCTTCGACAGGTAAAACACACACACCTCCTTCTTCACCACCGCCATCATCTTCACCCTACCACCACCTCCACCACAACAGATAGACATCACCTTTCAGGCACTCACTCATACCTTGTCCACCGTCTCTCCCTTTCTCTCTGCTCTCTGGTGGCAGCAGTGGGATCTCTCTGAAGCCGCCCTCGGGGATGGACGCCATGAGGGCTGACATGGGAGCTGCCGCCACTGTTTGTGTGTCCATCGTCACGGCAGCAGCCCTGAACCTGCCTATCAACGTCAGCGGTGAGCTTGTGGACTCCAGTTGGACACAGTATTAGATTTTGTAGTGTGTGTCTGTGTATCTGTCTCTCTGTGAGTGTATGTATGCAAGTGGAGGAGGTGTCTGTATGCATGCATGTGGAGGAGGTGTATGTATGTATGTAAGTGGAGGAGGTGTATGTATGTAAGTGGAGGTGGTGTCTGTATGTATGTAAGTGTTACAGACTTGTATGTATTGTATTATGTCCTGTGTCTGTTTTTGTTTTAATTCTGTCTGTCTCCCCCTAGGTGAAGTGGTGTGCATGTGGTTCCTCCCCTGTTGGTTATTGGGTCCTGTCCATCATCCTTATCTCGTCAGCCCTCACCTGTGTTCAATCAGCTATCATCCCCGGTCATCCAAAACCAGAAGATCATCTCCTACTTAATGTGTGTTTTGTCATGTGTAGCGAGAGAGGGAAGGGGTGGTTTTTTTATAATCTGTTACCAGAAATTGTTTCTTTTGTTCATAGCTGTGGGTTTAGTGTGTTGATGGACCCCTGTTTTCTCTTTTCTTCGCCACGGGAGAAGGCCTAGGTAAGATACCCTGGGGTATACATTACATCACGTAGATAACCGCTGTCTAAAAACATTAGGTAAGACGCGAGCCGGTGTCACGGCCCGTAGTTCTGTAGCAGGTAGTTTAGGTTCCGGGTAGGTTAGTTAGTATGTGGTATAGGTAGGTCAGAGGTGTAGGGAAGAATAGGGCTGTGTTTTGTTGTTTTGTGACACCGTTCGCATGGTCCTTCTCCCTCCCTTTGTTTATCCCAAATTGTTTTTGTGTCATTGTTACTGTTGTATGACTGTTGTCCATAATATTTGTAAACACTTGTAAGAGGGTGGTGTCATGGCTGGGTGGAGGGTTTTGGGGTTGGAGGGTTGTGGTGTCATGGCTGGGTGGTTGGGGTGTAGAGTGGAGGTTGGTGATGTTGTGGCAGGGTGGAGGGTGGTGATGTCATGGCTGGGTGGGGTTGGTGGTGTCATGGTTGGGTGGAGGGTGGTGGTGTCGTGGATGGGTGGAGGGTGGTGATGTCGTGTTTGGGTGGAGGGTGGTGGTGTCATGGCTGAGTGGAGGTTGGTTGGGTGGATGGGTGGAGGGTGGTGGCGTTGTGGTTGGGTGGAGGGTGGTGGTGGTTTCGTGGCTGGGGGGAGAGTGGTGGTTTCGTGGCTGGGGGGAGGGTAGTGTCGTCTAATATTTGTAAACACTTGTAAATATACTTTTCGCGAAGGCAATAAATCCTTTTATTTAGGATTGGTGATGTCGTGGCTGGGTGGAGGGTGGAGGTGTCATGGTTGGGTGGAGGGTGGTGGTGTCATGGCTTGGTGGAGGGTGTTGGGGTTGGAACGTGATGGTGGTATAATGGCTGGGTGGAGGGTGTTTGGGGGTTGGAGGGTGGTGGTGTCATGGCTGGGTCGAGGGTGGTGGGGTTGGAGGGTGGTGGTGTTGGAGGATGGTGATGTTGTGGCTGGGTGGAGGTGTTGTGGCTGGAGGGTGGGGTTGGAGGGTGGTGTCATGGCTGGGTGGAGGGGTTGGAGGGTGGTGGTGTTGAGGCTGGATGGAGGGTGGTGGTGTCGAGGCTGGGTGGAGGGTGGTGTCGTGGTCGGGTGTAGGGTGGTGGGCTTGGAGATTGATGGTGGTGTCATGGCTGGGTGGAGGGTGGTGGTGTCATGGCTGGGTGGAGGGTGTTGGGGTTGGAGGGTGGTGTTATGGCTGGGTGGTTGGGTGGAGGGTTCAGTGTGTTAGGGTGGAGGGTGGTGGTGGTTTTGAGGCTGGATGGAGGATGGTGATGTTGTGGCTGGGTGGAGGTGTTGTGGCTGGGTGTAGGGCACAAACTGGCGGCGTATGCTGACCGAGTCACCGTCCATAAAAGGTGTGTGTGTGTGTGTGTGTGTGTGTGTGTGTGTGAGTGTGTGTGCGTCTCTGTTTGTGTGTGTGTGTGTGCAAACTTGTAACGTCCCTCTCCCAGGCCTCTGGAGTGGATCGAGGGGCAGAAAACTGGGGCGTTCCTAAGTGTGTCCTAAAGGCTCAGAGGAGCCCCCTGTCTTCCTGGAGGTGCATTACAACAGCTGCCCCAACAGCACACACTCCACTGCTGCTGGTGGGCAAGGGTGTCACCTTCGACAGGTAAAACACACACACCTCCTTCTTCACCACCGCCATCATCTACACCCTACCACCACCTCCACCAAAACAGATAGACATCACCTTTCAGGCACTCACTCATACCTTGTCCACCCTCTCTCTTCCTTTCTCTCTGCTCTCTGGTGGCAGCAGTGGGATCTCTCTGAAGCCGCCCTCGGGGATGGACGCCATGCGTCCATCGTCACGGCAGCAGCCCTGAACCTGCCTGTTACGGGTGGTGGGGTCTTTTTCTGTTGGACCTGTGGTGTGTTGTTGTTTTGTCTTAATTCTTCTGTTTCAGTGTGTCCCTCCTGCTGGAGTAATCAGTGAGATGCCTGGCAGCTGGGATCATCCATCAATTATCCCATCAGTTCACCACACCTTAGTCTATATAAGTTAGTTTGTTCTGTTCTTCAGGAGAGGTGGCAGCTCTCAATATTTTTGGTATGTGATTTATGTTGCTGGTTATAGTTTTGTTTGATGCCTTTTTGTTAACCTTTTTGTTGTTCTCTTTCATTTTCTTTTAGCTGGGTACAGAGTTCGAGAGGTAGGGCATGTTATGTTCAATAACGGAGCCGAACTCAGAGCTTCTAGTCGGAGCTGGCAACTCCATTTATTCAAACACGAGTGTAACACATAACGTAATACGGCACTGTCGTAAAGCCCAAACTGTCGTAAACTACAGACGTAACATTTCCCCCCCCCTCACACAACCTAGGTGTGACACTCAGTCATGTAGTCACGCAAGTGCTCGGGCCTGTTGCGTGCTCGAACCAGACGTGGCTCTGGTGCAGCCACAGCCACTGGTGGCGGCTCCACGCCTTGGGGCTGAGCCTGGTAGGCCGGGGTTGCTGCTTCATCCAACCGTGCGGCTGGCAAGACTGTGGAAGAAGCCACACCCAGCGCTGGGCCAGGGGGAGGCTGCACCTTACGCAGGCGGGTAGCATGCCAGCGAGTGCCGTCGGCGAGCCTAAACGAGGCCGGGCCAAGCTGTTTGCTGACCTGGACAGGGTCAGACCAAAACGACTGGAGTTTGTTGTCCCGATGAGGTCGTCGGATCCTGACCCAGTCCGACACAGCAATGACAGGTGGCCTAGCACGTCTGGCCCTGTCGAAACGATCCTTCATCAAGCGCTGGCGTTTGGTGACTGTGGCTTGAACTGGATGGACCGGGGGCTGAGCTAGTGTAGGGCGGAGCCTATCGAGAGGCAGCTGGAGCTCCCGCCCCAGCATGAGGAAGGCTGGGGAGACTCCTGTAGTGGCGTGTCGCGTGGCCCGATAATGCAACAGCGTCTGGAGGAGGCTGGTGGTGAGCGTGCACCCTTGTGCCAGGTGGGCCCTCCCTGATGCCATTTTTCAGTGTTTGGTTCAGCCGTTCCACCCCCCCGTTCGCAGCAGGGTGGTAGAACGCTGTGCGAATGTGGTGGATCCCTTTACCCACTAGATAGGAGGACAGTTCATGGGAAACCATTTGAGGACCGTTGTCAGTCGTGATCCTCTTGGGCAGGCCCCAACGTGCAAACAGAGCGTTGAGAATGTCGATCAGCACCTTTGCTGTGACCGAGCCCACAGGTGTCACCTCTGGCCACTTAGAGTGGAGGTCGTAGGTCACGACGAGAAAACGCTGGTGATGTGGTACCCCATGCAGCTCCCCGCAGATATCAAGTTGCAGGTGCTCCCAGGGTTGAGATGGCCAGTCCAACGGCTGCATGGGCGGGGGTGGAGCTGGAGCCCTGGTCTTACCACTAAGGAGACAGGCAGTGCAATCCTTGACCAGGGTTTCGAGTTCCCTGTCGATGCCTGGCCACCACACAACATCACGACAGCGCTGTTTGAGCCTGACTATGCCCAGGTGACCCTCGTGCGCCATAGCAAGGTTACGCGCCCGAAGGACACCTGGGACCACAGTGCAGAACCCGCGAGCGACACAGGTGTCATTCCAAACCGACAACTCCTCCCTGATCCTGGAGTAAGTGAATAGCTCGTCAGGTACTCTTGCCGGCCACCCCTGCGTGATGTAGGTTGAGAGTGTAGAGAGGGTGGGGTCAACGGCTGAGGCATCCCGGAGCTCTTTCAGCGACACCGTCTCCTGAAGGGGTGTGTGGAGGAGCTGGACGAGGTCATGCTCAGCCTGGTCCAGTCCGGGGGTCAAGGTTGGGGCTGTGGGTGGGCTGGGGATTGAGCGTGATAGCAAGTCGGCTACCACGTTGTCTCGTCCTGGCGTGAACTGTAGCCGATAGTTGTACTGCTGCAGGCGGTCGGCCCAGCGGTGGAGGCGGAGTGGCTTGTGACCGGTGCCAGACGTGGCCAGGAGGGTGATGAGGGCCTGGTGGTCTGTCCTCAGTGTGAATAAACGTCCATAGAGGTACATGTGCCAGCGCTCACATGCCCAGAGGCATGCTAGGGCCTCCCGCTCCCCCACCGAGTACTTCTGTTCCGTGGGGCTGAGAGCACGGGAGGCGAAGGCGATCGGTCTCTCCACCCCCCCTTGCAGCTGGGACATCACCGCACCAATGGCTGTGGCAGAGGCGTCGCACGTGACAAGAGTGGGGCTGGCCAGGTCGAAATGCGCCAGGACCGGTGGCGAGGTGAGTTGGGCCTTCAGGAGGCGTACGGCGTCTGAGCAGGCAGACGTCCAGAGCCAGGGCTAGTCATGCTTCAACAGCTTCCGCAGTGGTGTGGTTGTGGCACTGTGGCAGGAAACGGAGGTAGTACGCCGTCATGCCTAGAAAGGAGGCCACCTGAGCGGCTGTGGTGGGCGGAACCCCACAAAGTCAATGGCTGGGGCGGCGAATACACACTTCTCACCATTGAGTGTGAGGTGATGCTTGGCCAATGCACTGAACACACTGTGGAGACGCTCGTCGTGGCTCTCGACGGTGGCCCCTTGAACCACGATGTCATCAAGATAGATGGCCACACCTGGGATCCCAGCGAAGATGGAGGCCATGATCTTTTGGAAGCAGCTGGGGGCGGAGCTTAAACCGAAAGCCATGCGTTTGTAGCGGAAAACCCCTCTGTGAGTGATGAACGCTGTGAGGTTGCGGCTCTCGGGGTGTAGTGGCACTTGGAGTTAACCCTGACGGAGGTCCAGTTTAGAGAACACGCTGGACCCGTAGAACTGGGCGGTGAGCTCCTCTATCGTTGGCAGGGGGTATTTGTCAGGGATGATGGCCTTGTTTACCGCTCTCAGATCCACACAGATGCGCAGCCCCCCAGACTTCTTCTTCGCCACCACCAGGTTGGAGATCCAAGGCGATGCATTCACCTGCTCAATGATGTCGCTATCGAGCATGCTCTGTAGTTGAGAGGAGATGTCATCGCGGAGAGCCAGGGGGGAGCGGCGGAGGGGCTGTATAACAGGCATCACTGTAGGATCTAACAGAGGCTGGTGGGCAAAAGTGTCGAGGCAGCCTACACCGCTGAACAGCGCAGGCCACTGTTGCTGCCAGGGGATGGAAACGGTGTGAATCTCTGAGCCAGCTGTGTCTAGCAGGGTGAAACCGAGGGCGTTGAACAGGTCGAGGCCTAACAGGTTGGTCCCGTGGCGTGCAACGTTGAACCTGAAAGCCGGCAGTGTCCTCTCCCCGTACTTCACAGGCAGCTGAAAAGAGCCCACAATGTCAATCTCAGAGTTGGCATAGCCACGCAGGGTGGTGGAGGGCAACCCCAGGGGCACATGGGAGAAGAACTGTGTATAAGTCGTCAAGTTCACAAGGGACACTGTGGCTCCAGTGTCTAGGAGGAGCGGCAGAGTGACATCACCAACCATCAACGAGCATGTTTTGAATGGCGCTCGTCCTGAGCTGACATTATGGATGACTGTGGTAGGTGACTGGGAAGCTCTAGCTGGGGCAGACCTGCAGACCTTGTGAAAGTGGTTTAGTCTCCCGCAGTTGGAGCAGGTTTTACCACGGGCTGGGCATGTCTGAGCTCTTGAATTGTGTGCAGAAGAGCCGCAATTCCCACACGGCTGGTGTGGCTGGTCGCGTGACCGAGAGGCCAGTAAAACGCTCTCCCCGCCGCTGTGGAGGAGGGGCACCTGTAGGCTGTGCGCGCCCTCTGCCGGTGAGCTGGGAGAGGCTGAAAAACTAACTGCACATTCCAATGCTGTTTCGACCTGGACCACCATGTTCAGAGCTGCTGATAATGTAAGTTCATCATTTTCCAGTAACAGTTTTTCCCTAATCTTGTCACAGTTCGTGTGTAAGATGAGTTGGTCTCTTATCATTTCGTTCTGTAATGCCCCGTACTTGCATAAGCTCGCCAGACCCCGCAGATCAGCCACATACTGTGTCACTGTCTCACCTGTACGTTGGTGCCTTCGTCTGAATATGACGCGGCGGAGAAGAGGGCTTTGTGGAGGGGCGAAGTGTTGCTTCAATAGTTCCACAGCGTCTGTGTATCTCGCCGCGGTGCCGAGAGTTCCATACACGCGCTGACCCTCTGCTCCTAGGCAGTGCCGCAACAGCGCACATTTCCTCTTGTCAGATACGTCCTCCAAGCCGGCGGCTAGGATGTATGTTTCGAAAGAGGAAATCCAGCGGTTCCACGGAATCGGTGGTTCTGCCGGGACTGCTAGGAAAGGAGAGGGTGGGGATAGAGAACAATCAGCCATCCTCGTCGCCAATGTTATGTTCAATAACGTAGCCGAACTCAGAGCTTCTAGTCGGAGCTGGCAACTCCATTTATTCAAACACGAGTGTAACACATAACGTAATACGGCACTGTCGTAAACTACAGACGTAACAGGGCACTTAGTAAGATACCTGCAGGTATACATCTGTGTCCTACACCACACGTAGATCACCCACTGTATTAGTAACATCAGCTAGTGCGGCGACACTAACCCTTGTATTTTGTTAGGTGCTACGGCACCGGCTATGGGGGTTAGGCTAGGCCGCTAGGGGGTTAGTTCTGGGGTTGTTTTCTTTTATAGGTAGATTTAGTTTTCTGGGGCTTTTCCTTTAGTGGTCGCTGCATAGATCAGGGGGTTGGGGTCTGTGTTGTGTCTCGTCTCTGTACCGTGTGTTGTAAACAATAAATTATTATTGTTTAACGGATGCCTGGTTGTCACTGGTCTACTTCATTTGCACGCTCACTGTCATATGTTATGCCGGCGGCCTCCTACCATCAGGGGGTAGGGCGTAACACTGCCTATCAACGTCAGCGGTGAGCTTGTGGACTCCAGTTGGACACAGAGTATTAGATTTTGTAGTGTGTGTCTGTGTATCTGTCTCTCTCTGTGAGTGTGTGTATGTATGCAAGTGGAGGAGGTGTCTGTATGTATGTAAGTGGAGGAGGTGTATGTATGTAAGTGGAGGAGGTGTATGTATGTAAGTGGAGGAGGTGTCTGTATGTATGTAAGTGGAGGAGGTGTATGTATGTACGTGGAGGAGGTGTATGTATGTAAGTGGAGGAGGTGTATGTATGTACGTGGAGGAGGTGTATGTATGTAAGTGGAGGTGGTGTCTGTATGTATGTAAGTGGAGGAGGTGTCTATGTAAGTGAAGGTGGTGTCTGTATGTATGTAAGTGGAGGAGATGTATGTATGTAAGTGGAGGAGGTGTCTGTATGTATGTAACTGGAGGAGGTGTATGTATGTATGTAACTGGAGGAGGTGTATGTATGTAAGTGGAGGTGGTGTCTGTATGTATGTAGGTGTTACAGACTTGTATGTATTGTATTATGTCCTGTGTCTGTTTTTGTTTGAATTCTGTCTGTCTCCCCCTAGGTGAAGTGGTGTGCATGTGGTTCCTCCCCTGTTGGTTATTGGGTCCTGTCCATCATCGTTATCTCGTCAGCCCTCACGTGTGTTCAATCAGCTGTCATCCCCGGTCATCCAAAACCAGAAGATCATCTCCTACTTAATGTGTGTTTTGTCATGTGTTGCGAGAGAGGGAAGGGGTGGTGTTTTGTTTGACTAGTTTGTTTATAATCTGTTACCAGAAATTGTTTCTTTTGTTCATAGCTGTTGGTTTAGTGTGTTGATGGACCCCTGTTTTCTCTTTTCTTCGCCACGGGAGAAGGCCTAGGTAAGATACCCTGGGGTATACATTACATCACGTAGATAACCGCTGTCTAAAAACATTAGGTAAGACGCGAGCCGGTGTCACGGCCCGTAGTTCTGTAGCAGGTCGTTTAGGTTCTGGGTAGGTTAGTTAGGGTGGAGGGTTGTGGTGTTGTGGCTGGGTTGAGGGTTGAGGGTGGTGGTGGTGGTGTTGTGGCTGGGTGGAGGTGTTGTGGCTGGAGGGTGGGGTTGGAGGGTGGTGTTGGGGTTGGAGGGTGGTGTCATGGCTGGGTGGAGGGGTTGGAGGGTGGTGGTGTTGAGGCTGGATGGAGGGTGGTGGTGTCGAGGCTGGGTGGAGGGTGGTGTCGTGGTCGGGTGTAGAGTTGTGGGCTTGGAGATTGATGGTGGTGTCATGGCTGGGTGGAGGGTGGTGGTGTCATGGCTGGGTGGAGGGTGTTGGGGTTGGAGGGTGGTGTTATGGCTGGGTGGTTGGGTGGAGGGTTCAGTGTGTTAGGGTGGAGGGTGGTGGTGGTGTTGTGGCTGGGTGGAGGGTGGTGGTGTCATGGCTGGGTGGAGGGTGGTGGGGTTGGAGGGTGGTGGTTGTTTTGAGGCTGGATGGAGGGTGGTGGTGTTGTGGCTGGGTGGTGATGTTGTGGCTGGGTGGAGGTGTTGTGGCTGGGTGGAGGGTGGTGGTGGTGTTGTTGTTGCTGGATGGAGGGTGGTGGTGTTGTGGCTGGGTGGAGGTGTTGTGGCTGGGTGGAGGGTGGTGGTGTTGTTGTTGTTGCTGGATGGAGGGTGGTGGTGTTGTGGTTGGGTGGAGGGTGGTGGTGTTGTTGTTGCTGGATGGAGGGTGGTGGTGTTGTGGCTGGGTGGAGGGTGGTGGTATTGTGGTTGGGTGGAGGGTGGTGGTTTCGTGGCTGGGTTGAGGGTGGTGGTGTTGTGGTTGGGTGGAGGGTGGTGGCGTTGTGGTTGGGTGGAGGGTGGTGGTTTCGTGGCTGGGTTGAGGGTGGTGGGGTTGGAGGTAGTGTTGTTCCGATACCGATACTAGTATCGGCATGGCCACCGATACGCACAAAAATGCTGGTATCGGCGAGTACTAACAAATAATAACACCCGATACCAAACTCTTGTTCAAACGCAGCACGTTGCGTTTTTCTCAGCTTGTCTGCTATAGTAGCCTGACACAGCCTTCCTAACACAGACATGCCCAGACATGCCCAGGCATGCTCCTCTGCTGGAACGCTATTGGCCCAGAGCAGCTGCTCTCAACCAATGGCGTGGCAGCTTTTCACTATCGCGGAAAAACAAACACGCATGCTGAAAAACAAACACGCCCTGAGTACCAACCAGTGGGCTTTACTTGAAAAAGTAAACATCGTCCTGGCTCCATTTGAGGAGATTACGAAACAAATCAGCTTTAGCACCTCCATCGCGTCTGAAGTCGTCCCCACGGTGGTGGTACTGAAGCGACTGTTGACCCGAGAGACCGAGGAGGACAGCGGGATAAAAACAATGAAAGCAACCCTACTAGCGGCTGTCGACAAAAGGTTCCAGACCGTCGAGGAGGAGCCCCACTACTACTTCGACTGTTTTATATCTTAAAGTTATTTTGTTTGTAAATGTTCACTTGCTGTTGCACTACTACTACGACTGTTTTATATCTTAAAGTTATTTTGTTTATAATTGTTTACTTGCTGTTGCACTACTACTACGACTGTTTTATATCTTAAAGTTATTTTGTTTGTAAATGTTCACTTGCTGTTGCACTACTACTACGACTGTTTTATATCTTAAATGGATATTGCACTGATTGGCATCTGTGAGAGCCACATTTCAGGTTTTATAAGGGGTTGATTTTCTTGTCACCATACCAGGTAGACAATAAAAAAAAGTTCTATAGCATTCACTCTCTGTTGGTATTTTTTCCTGTTTTACAAAGGTTTTGAGCAGTGCCAGACTAAGTGTTAGCAATAATTTTACATCGAGGTGAGTATGCGGCTCAAAAAACATGTTTTTTTGTTTTGTTTTTTCAAACGCCGTGGTATCGGATCTGTACTCGGTATCGGCAAGTACTGCACGGTCAGGTATCGGTATCGGTATCGGGATCAAAAAATGGTATCGGAACAACACTAGTTGGAGGGTGGTGGTGTTGAGGCTTGATGGAGGGTGGTGGTGTTGTGGCTGGGTGGAGGGTGGTGTTATGGCTCGTGGTTGGAGGGTCGAGTGTGTTAGGGTGGAGGGTGGTGGTTGTGGTGGTGGTGGTGTTGTGGCGCCGACGGTGTTGTGGAGGGTGGTGGTGTTGTGGCTGGGTGGAGGATGGTGGCGTCATGGCTGGGTGGAGGGTGGTGGTGTCATGGCTGGCTGGAGGGTGTTGGGGTTGGAGGGTGGTGGAGTTATGGCTGGGTGGAGGGTGGTGGTGTCATGGCTGGGTCGAGGGTGTTGGGGTTGGTGGGTGGTGGTGTCATGGCTTGGTGGTGGGTGTTGGGGTTGGAGGGTGGTGTTATGGCTTGGTGGTTGGGTGGAGGGTTGAGTGTGTTAGGGTGGAGGGTGGTGGTGGTGTTGTGGCTGGATGGAGGGTGGTGGTGTTGAGGCTGGATGGAGGGTGGTGTTGTCGAGGGTTGGGTGGTGGGGTTGGAGGGTGGTGGTGTTGAGGCTGGGTGGAGGGTGGTCTCGTGGTTCAGTGGAGGGTGGTGGGGTTGGAGATTGATGGTGGTGTCATGGCTGTGTGGAGGGTGGTGGTGTTGTGGCTGGGTGGAGGGTGGTGGTGTCATGGCTGAGTGGAGGGTATTGGGGTTGGAGGGTGGTGATGTTGTGGCTGGGTGGAGGGTGGTGGTGTCATGGCTGATTGGAGGGTGTTGTGGTTGGAGGGTGGTGGTGGTGTTATGGCTGCGTGGTTGGGTGGAGGGTTGAGTGTGTTAGGGTGGTTGTGTCAGGGCTGGGTGGAGGGTGTTGGGGTTGGAGGGTGATGGTGGTGTCATGGCTGGGTGGAGGGTGGTGGTGTCATGGCTGGCTGGGTGGAGGGTGGTGGTGTCATGGCTGGCTGGGTGGAGGGTGGTGGTGTCATGGCTGGCTGGGTGGAGGGTGGTGGTGTCATGGCTGGCTGGGTGGAGGGTGGTGGTGTCATGGCTGGGTGGAGGGTTGAGTGTTAGGGTGGTGGTGTTGTGGCTGCGTGGAGGAGGGTGGTGTCATGGCTGGGTGGAGGGTTGAGTGTTAGGGTGGTGGTGTTGTGGCTGCGTGGAGGAGGGTGGTGTCATGGCTGGGTGCAGGGTTGAGTGTTAGGGTGGTGGTGTTGTGGCTGCGTGGAGGAGGGTGGTGTCATGGCTGGGTGGAGGGTTGAGTGTTAGGGTGGTGGTGTTGTGGCTGTGTGGAGGAGGGTGGTGTCATGGCTGGGTGGAGGGTTGAGTGTTAGGGTGGTGGTGTTGTGGCTGCGTGGAGGAGGGTGGTGTCATGGCTGGGTGGAGGGTTGAGTGTTAGGGTGGTGGTGTTGTGGCTGCGTGGAGGAGGGTGGTGTCATGGCTAGGTGCAGGGTTGAGTGTTAGGGTGGTGGTGTTGTGGCTGCGTGGAGGAGGGTGGTGTCATGGCTGGGTGCAGGGTGGTGGTGTCATGGCTGGCTGGGTGGAGGGTGGTGGTGTCATGGCTGGCTGGGTGGAGGGTGGTGGTGTCATGGCTGGCTGGGTGGAGGGTGGTGGTGTCATGGCTGGGTGGAGGGTTGAGTGTTAGGGTGGTGGTGTTGTGGCTGCGTGGAGGAGGGTGGTGTCATGGCTGGGTGCAGGGTGGGGGAGTGTCCAGGAGGTCGTCCCAGGTGTCATGGCTGGGTGCAGGGTGGGGGAGTGTCCAGGAGGTCGTCCCAGGTGTCATGGCTGGGTGCAGGGTGGGGGAGTGTCCAGGAGGTCGTCCCAGGTGTCATGGCTGATTGGTGCAGGGTGGGGGAGTGTCCAGGAGGTCGTCCCAGGTGTCATGGCTGGGTGCAGGGTGGGGGAGTGTCCAGGAGGTCGTCCCAGGTGTCATGGCTGGGTGCAGGGTGGGGGAGTGTCCAGGAGGTCGTCCCAGGTGTCATGGCTGGGTGCAGGGTGGGGGAGTGTCCAGGAGGTCGTCCCAGGGCCGTGGAGGAGGGTGGTGTCATGGCTGGGTGCAGGGTGGGGGAGTGTCCAGGAGGTCGTCCCAGGGCCGTGGAGGAGGGGGGTGTCATGGCTGGGTGCAGGGTGGGGGAGTGTCCAGGAGGTCGTCCCAGGTGTCATGGCTGGGTGCAGGGAGGGGGAGTGTCCAGGAGGTCGTCCCAGGTGTCATGGCTGGGTGCAGGGTGGGGGAGTGTCCAGGAGGTCGTCCCAGGGCCGTGGAGGAGGGTGGTGTCATGGCTGGGTGCAGGGTGGGGGAGTGTCCAGGAGGTCGTCCCAGGGCCGTGGAGGAGGGTGGTGTCATGGCTGGGTGCAGGGTGGGGGAGTGTCCAGGAGGTCGTCCCAGGGCCGTGGAGGAGGGGGTTGTCATGGCTGGGTGCAGGGTGGGGGAGTGTCCAGGAGGTCGTCCCAGGTGTCATGGCTGGGTGCAGGGTGGGGGAGTGTCCAGGAGGTCGTCCCAGGTGTCATGGCTGGGTGCAGGGTGGGGGAGTGTCCAGGAGGTCGTCCCAGGGCGTGGAGGAGGGGGGTGTCATGGCTGGGTGCAGGGTGGGGGAGTGTCCAGGAGGTCGTCCCAGGTGTCATGGCTGGGTGCAGGGTGGGGGAGTGTCCAGGAGGTCGTCCCAGGTGTCATGGCTGGGTGCAGGGTGGGGGAGTGTCCAGGAGGTCGTCCCAGGGCCGTGGAGGAGGGTGGTGTCATGGCTGGGTGCAGGGTGGGGGAGTGTCCAGGAGGTCGTCCCAGGTGTCATGGCTGGGTGCAGGGTGGGGGAGTGTCCAGGAGGTCGTCCCAGGTGTCATGGCTGGGTGCAGGGTGGGGGAGTGTCCAGGAGGTCGTCCCAGGTGTCATGGCTGGGTGCAGGGTGGGGGAGTGTCCAGGAGGTCGTCCCAGGTGTCATGGCTGGGTGCAGGGTGGGGGAGGGTCCAGGAGGTCGTCCCAGGTGTCATGGCTGGGTGCAGGGTGGGGGAGTGTCCAGGAGGTCGTCCCAGGTGTCATGGCTGGGTGCAGGGTCGGGGAGGGTCCAGGAGGTCGTCCCAGGTGTCATGGCTGGCTGCAGGGTGGGGGAGTGTCCAGGAGGTCGTCCCAGGTGTCATGGCTGGGTGCAGGGTGGGGGAGTGTCCAGGAGGTCGTCCCAGGTGTCATGGCTGGGTGC
>NW_027663421.1:172500-179858 GCF_963989245.1 Nansenia antarctica
GTTAGGGTTAGGGTTAGGGTTAGGGTTAGGGTTAGGGTTAGGGTTAGGGTTAGGGTTAGGGTTAGGGTTAGGGTTAGGGTTAGGGTTAGGGTTAGGGTTAGGGTTAGGGTTAGGGTTAGGGTTAGGGTTAGGGTTAGGGTTAGGGTTAGGGTTAGGGTTAGGGTTAGGGTTAGGGTTAGGGTTAGGGTTAGGGTTAGGGTTAGGGTTAGGGTTAGGGTTAGGGTTAGGGTTAGGGTTAGGGTTAGGGTTAGGGTTAGGGTTAGGGTTAGGGTTAGGGTTAGGGTTAGGGTTAGGGTTAGGGTTAGGGTTAGGGTTAGGGTTAGGGTTAGGGTTAGGGTTAGGGTTAGGGTTAGGGTTAGGGTTAGGGTTAGGGTTAGGGTTAGGGTTAGGGTTAGGGTTAGGGTTAGGGTTAGGGTTAGGGTTAGGGTTAGGGTTAGGGTTAGGGTTAGGGTTAGGGTTAGGGTTAGGGTTAGGGTTAGGGTTAGGGTTAGGGTTAGGGTTAGGGTTAGGGTTAGGGTTAGGGTTAGGGTTAGGGTTAGGGTTAGGGTTAGGGTTAGGGTTAGGGTTAGGGTTAGGGTTAGGGTTAGGGTTAGGGTTAGGGTTAGGGTTAGGGTTAGGGTTAGGGTTAGGGTTAGGGTTAGGGTTAGGGTTAGGGTTAGGGTTAGGGTTAGGGTTAGGGTTAGGGTTAGGGTTAGGGTTAGGGTTAGGGTTAGGGTTAGGGTTAGGGTTAGGGTTAGGGTTAGGGTTAGGGTTAGGGTTAGGGTTAGGGTTAGGGTTAGGGTTAGGGTTAGGGTTAGGGTTAGGGTTAGGGTTAGGGTTAGGGTTAGGGTTAGGGTTAGGGTTAGGGTTAGGGTTAGGGTTAGGGTTAGGGTTAGGGTTAGGGTTAGGGTTAGGGTTAGGGTTAGGGTTAGGGTTAGGGTTAGGGTTAGGGTTAGGGTTAGGGTTAGGGTTAGGGTTAGGGTTAGGGTTAGGGTTAGGGTTAGGGTTAGGGTTAGGGTTAGGGTTAGGGTTAGGGTTAGGGTTAGGGTTAGGGTTAGGGTTAGGGTTAGGGTTAGGGTTAGGGTTAGGGTTAGGGTTAGGGTTAGGGTTAGGGTTAGGGTTAGGGTTAGGGTTAGGGTTAGGGTTAGGGTTAGGGTTAGGGTTAGGGTTAGGGTTAGGGTTAGGGTTAGGGTTAGGGTTAGGGTTAGGGTTAGGGTTAGGGTTAGGGTTAGGGTTAGGGTTAGGGTTAGGGTTAGGGTTAGGGTTAGGGTTAGGGTTAGGGTTAGGGTTAGGGTTAGGGTTAGGGTTAGGGTTAGGGTTAGGGTTAGGGTTAGGGTTAGGGTTAGGGTTAGGGTTAGGGTTAGGGTTAGGGTTAGGGTTAGGGTTAGGGTTAGGGTTAGGGTTAGGGTTAGGGTTAGGGTTAGGGTTAGGGTTAGGGTTAGGGTTAGGGTTAGGGTTAGGGTTAGGGTTAGGGTTAGGGTTAGGGTTAGGGTTAGGGTTAGGGTTAGGGTTAGGGTTAGGGTTAGGGTTAGGGTTAGGGTTAGGGTTAGGGTTAGGGTTAGGGTTAGGGTTAGGGTTAGGGTTAGGGTTAGGGTTAGGGTTAGGGTTAGGGTTAGGGTTAGGGTTAGGGTTAGGGTTAGGGTTAGGGTTAGGGTTAGGGTTAGGGTTAGGGTTAGGGTTAGGGTTAGGGTTAGGGTTAGGGTTAGGGTTAGGGTTAGGGTTAGGGTTAGGGTTAGGGTTAGGGTTAGGGTTAGGGTTAGGGTTAGGGTTAGGGTTAGGGTTAGGGTTAGGGTTAGGGTTAGGGTTAGGGTTAGGGTTAGGGTTAGGGTTAGGGTTAGGGTTAGGGTTAGGGTTAGGGTTAGGGTTAGGGTTAGGGTTAGGGTTAGGGTTAGGGTTAGGGTTAGGGTTAGGGTTAGGGTTAGGGTTAGGGTTAGGGTTAGGGTTAGGGTTAGGGTTAGGGTTAGGGTTAGGGTTAGGGTTAGGGTTAGGGTTAGGGTTAGGGTTAGGGTTAGGGTTAGGGTTAGGGTTAGGGTTAGGGTTAGGGTTAGGGTTAGGGTTAGGGTTAGGGTTAGGGTTAGGGTTAGGGTTAGGGTTAGGGTTAGGGTTAGGGTTAGGGTTAGGGTTAGGGTTAGGGTTAGGGTTAGGGTTAGGGTTAGGGTTAGGGTTAGGGTTAGGGTTAGGGTTAGGGTTAGGGTTAGGGTTAGGGTTAGGGTTAGGGTTAGGGTTAGGGTTAGGGTTAGGGTTAGGGTTAGGGTTAGGGTTAGGGTTAGGGTTAGGGTTAGGGTTAGGGTTAGGGTTAGGGTTAGGGTTAGGGTTAGGGTTAGGGTTAGGGTTAGGGTTAGGGTTAGGGTTAGGGTTAGGGTTAGGGTTAGGGTTAGGGTTAGGGTTAGGGTTAGGGTTAGGGTTAGGGTTAGGGTTAGGGTTAGGGTTAGGGTTAGGGTTAGGGTTAGGGTTAGGGTTAGGGTTAGGGTTAGGGTTAGGGTTAGGGTTAGGGTTAGGGTTAGGGTTAGGGTTAGGGTTAGGGTTAGGGTTAGGGTTAGGGTTAGGGTTAGGGTTAGGGTTAGGGTTAGGGTTAGGGTTAGGGTTAGGGTTAGGGTTAGGGTTAGGGTTAGGGTTAGGGTTAGGGTTAGGGTTAGGGTTAGGGTTAGGGTTAGGGTTAGGGTTAGGGTTAGGGTTAGGGTTAGGGTTAGGGTTAGGGTTAGGGTTAGGGTTAGGGTTAGGGTTAGGGTTAGGGTTAGGGTTAGGGTTAGGGTTAGGGTTAGGGTTAGGGTTAGGGTTAGGGTTAGGGTTAGGGTTAGGGTTAGGGTTAGGGTTAGGGTTAGGGTTAGGGTTAGGGTTAGGGTTAGGGTTAGGGTTAGGGTTAGGGTTAGGGTTAGGGTTAGGGTTAGGGTTAGGGTTAGGGTTAGGGTTAGGGTTAGGGTTAGGGTTAGGGTTAGGGTTAGGGTTAGGGTTAGGGTTAGGGTTAGGGTTAGGGTTAGGGTTAGGGTTAGGGTTAGGGTTAGGGTTAGGGTTAGGGTTAGGGTTAGGGTTAGGGTTAGGGTTAGGGTTAGGGTTAGGGTTAGGGTTAGGGTTAGGGTTAGGGTTAGGGTTAGGGTTAGGGTTAGGGTTAGGGTTAGGGTTAGGGTTAGGGTTAGGGTTAGGGTTAGGGTTAGGGTTAGGGTTAGGGTTAGGGTTAGGGTTAGGGTTAGGGTTAGGGTTAGGGTTAGGGTTAGGGTTAGGGTTAGGGTTAGGGTTAGGGTTAGGGTTAGGGTTAGGGTTAGGGTTAGGGTTAGGGTTAGGGTTAGGGTTAGGGTTAGGGTTAGGGTTAGGGTTAGGGTTAGGGTTAGGGTTAGGGTTAGGGTTAGGGTTAGGGTTAGGGTTAGGGTTAGGGTTAGGGTTAGGGTTAGGGTTAGGGTTAGGGTTAGGGTTAGGGTTAGGGTTAGGGTTAGGGTTAGGGTTAGGGTTAGGGTTAGGGTTAGGGTTAGGGTTAGGGTTAGGGTTAGGGTTAGGGTTAGGGTTAGGGTTAGGGTTAGGGTTAGGGTTAGGGTTAGGGTTAGGGTTAGGGTTAGGGTTAGGGTTAGGGTTAGGGTTAGGGTTAGGGTTAGGGTTAGGGTTAGGGTTAGGGTTAGGGTTAGGGTTAGGGTTAGGGTTAGGGTTAGGGTTAGGGTTAGGGTTAGGGTTAGGGTTAGGGTTAGGGTTAGGGTTAGGGTTAGGGTTAGGGTTAGGGTTAGGGTTAGGGTTAGGGTTAGGGTTAGGGTTAGGGTTAGGGTTAGGGTTAGGGTTAGGGTTAGGGTTAGGGTTAGGGTTAGGGTTAGGGTTAGGGTTAGGGTTAGGGTTAGGGTTAGGGTTAGGGTTAGGGTTAGGGTTAGGGTTAGGGTTAGGGTTAGGGTTAGGGTTAGGGTTAGGGTTAGGGTTAGGGTTAGGGTTAGGGTTAGGGTTAGGGTTAGGGTTAGGGTTAGGGTTAGGGTTAGGGTTAGGGTTAGGGTTAGGGTTAGGGTTAGGGTTAGGGTTAGGGTTAGGGTTAGGGTTAGGGTTAGGGTTAGGGTTAGGGTTAGGGTTAGGGTTAGGGTTAGGGTTAGGGTTAGGGTTAGGGTTAGGGTTAGGGTTAGGGTTAGGGTTAGGGTTAGGGTTAGGGTTAGGGTTAGGGTTAGGGTTAGGGTTAGGGTTAGGGTTAGGGTTAGGGTTAGGGTTAGGGTTAGGGTTAGGGTTAGGGTTAGGGTTAGGGTTAGGGTTAGGGTTAGGGTTAGGGTTAGGGTTAGGGTTAGGGTTAGGGTTAGGGTTAGGGTTAGGGTTAGGGTTAGGGTTAGGGTTAGGGTTAGGGTTAGGGTTAGGGTTAGGGTTAGGGTTAGGGTTAGGGTTAGGGTTAGGGTTAGGGTTAGGGTTAGGGTTAGGGTTAGGGTTAGGGTTAGGGTTAGGGTTAGGGTTAGGGTTAGGGTTAGGGTTAGGGTTAGGGTTAGGGTTAGGGTTAGGGTTAGGGTTAGGGTTAGGGTTAGGGTTAGGGTTAGGGTTAGGGTTAGGGTTAGGGTTAGGGTTAGGGTTAGGGTTAGGGTTAGGGTTAGGGTTAGGGTTAGGGTTAGGGTTAGGGTTAGGGTTAGGGTTAGGGTTAGGGTTAGGGTTAGGGTTAGGGTTAGGGTTAGGGTTAGGGTTAGGGTTAGGGTTAGGGTTAGGGTTAGGGTTAGGGTTAGGGTTAGGGTTAGGGTTAGGGTTAGGGTTAGGGTTAGGGTTAGGGTTAGGGTTAGGGTTAGGGTTAGGGTTAGGGTTAGGGTTAGGGTTAGGGTTAGGGTTAGGGTTAGGGTTAGGGTTAGGGTTAGGGTTAGGGTTAGGGTTAGGGTTAGGGTTAGGGTTAGGGTTAGGGTTAGGGTTAGGGTTAGGGTTAGGGTTAGGGTTAGGGTTAGGGTTAGGGTTAGGGTTAGGGTTAGGGTTAGGGTTAGGGTTAGGGTTAGGGTTAGGGTTAGGGTTAGGGTTAGGGTTAGGGTTAGGGTTAGGGTTAGGGTTAGGGTTAGGGTTAGGGTTAGGGTTAGGGTTAGGGTTAGGGTTAGGGTTAGGGTTAGGGTTAGGGTTAGGGTTAGGGTTAGGGTTAGGGTTAGGGTTAGGGTTAGGGTTAGGGTTAGGGTTAGGGTTAGGGTTAGGGTTAGGGTTAGGGTTAGGGTTAGGGTTAGGGTTAGGGTTAGGGTTAGGGTTAGGGTTAGGGTTAGGGTTAGGGTTAGGGTTAGGGTTAGGGTTAGGGTTAGGGTTAGGGTTAGGGTTAGGGTTAGGGTTAGGGTTAGGGTTAGGGTTAGGGTTAGGGTTAGGGTTAGGGTTAGGGTTAGGGTTAGGGTTAGGGTTAGGGTTAGGGTTAGGGTTAGGGTTAGGGTTAGGGTTAGGGTTAGGGTTAGGGTTAGGGTTAGGGTTAGGGTTAGGGTTAGGGTTAGGGTTAGGGTTAGGGTTAGGGTTAGGGTTAGGGTTAGGGTTAGGGTTAGGGTTAGGGTTAGGGTTAGGGTTAGGGTTAGGGTTAGGGTTAGGGTTAGGGTTAGGGTTAGGGTTAGGGTTAGGGTTAGGGTTAGGGTTAGGGTTAGGGTTAGGGTTAGGGTTAGGGTTAGGGTTAGGGTTAGGGTTAGGGTTAGGGTTAGGGTTAGGGTTAGGGTTAGGGTTAGGGTTAGGGTTAGGGTTAGGGTTAGGGTTAGGGTTAGGGTTAGGGTTAGGGTTAGGGTTAGGGTTAGGGTTAGGGTTAGGGTTAGGGTTAGGGTTAGGGTTAGGGTTAGGGTTAGGGTTAGGGTTAGGGTTAGGGTTAGGGTTAGGGTTAGGGTTAGGGTTAGGGTTAGGGTTAGGGTTAGGGTTAGGGTTAGGGTTAGGGTTAGGGTTAGGGTTAGGGTTAGGGTTAGGGTTAGGGTTAGGGTTAGGGTTAGGGTTAGGGTTAGGGTTAGGGTTAGGGTTAGGGTTAGGGTTAGGGTTAGGGTTAGGGTTAGGGTTAGGGTTAGGGTTAGGGTTAGGGTTAGGGTTAGGGTTAGGGTTAGGGTTAGGGTTAGGGTTAGGGTTAGGGTTAGGGTTAGGGTTAGGGTTAGGGTTAGGGTTAGGGTTAGGGTTAGGGTTAGGGTTAGGGTTAGGGTTAGGGTTAGGGTTAGGGTTAGGGTTAGGGTTAGGGTTAGGGTTAGGGTTAGGGTTAGGGTTAGGGTTAGGGTTAGGGTTAGGGTTAGGGTTAGGGTTAGGGTTAGGGTTAGGGTTAGGGTTAGGGTTAGGGTTAGGGTTAGGGTTAGGGTTAGGGTTAGGGTTAGGGTTAGGGTTAGGGTTAGGGTTAGGGTTAGGGTTAGGGTTAGGGTTAGGGTTAGGGTTAGGGTTAGGGTTAGGGTTAGGGTTAGGGTTAGGGTTAGGGTTAGGGTTAGGGTTAGGGTTAGGGTTAGGGTTAGGGTTAGGGTTAGGGTTAGGGTTAGGGTTAGGGTTAGGGTTAGGGTTAGGGTTAGGGTTAGGGTTAGGGTTAGGGTTAGGGTTAGGGTTAGGGTTAGGGTTAGGGTTAGGGTTAGGGTTAGGGTTAGGGTTAGGGTTAGGGTTAGGGTTAGGGTTAGGGTTAGGGTTAGGGTTAGGGTTAGGGTTAGGGTTAGGGTTAGGGTTAGGGTTAGGGTTAGGGTTAGGGTTAGGGTTAGGGTTAGGGTTAGGGTTAGGGTTAGGGTTAGGGTTAGGGTTAGGGTTAGGGTTAGGGTTAGGGTTAGGGTTAGGGTTAGGGTTAGGGTTAGGGTTAGGGTTAGGGTTAGGGTTAGGGTTAGGGTTAGGGTTAGGGTTAGGGTTAGGGTTAGGGTTAGGGTTAGGGTTAGGGTTAGGGTTAGGGTTAGGGTTAGGGTTAGGGTTAGGGTTAGGGTTAGGGTTAGGGTTAGGGTTAGGGTTAGGGTTAGGGTTAGGGTTAGGGTTAGGGTTAGGGTTAGGGTTAGGGTTAGGGTTAGGGTTAGGGTTAGGGTTAGGGTTAGGGTTAGGGTTAGGGTTAGGGTTAGGGTTAGGGTTAGGGTTAGGGTTAGGGTTAGGGTTAGGGTTAGGGTTAGGGTTAGGGTTAGGGTTAGGGTTAGGGTTAGGGTTAGGGTTAGGGTTAGGGTTAGGGTTAGGGTTAGGGTTAGGGTTAGGGTTAGGGTTAGGGTTAGGGTTAGGGTTAGGGTTAGGGTTAGGGTTAGGGTTAGGGTTAGGGTTAGGGTTAGGGTTAGGGTTAGGGTTAGGGTTAGGGTTAGGGTTAGGGTTAGGGTTAGGGTTAGGGTTAGGGTTAGGGTTAGGGTTAGGGTTAGGGTTAGGGTTAGGGTTAGGGTTAGGGTTAGGGTTAGGGTTAGGGTTAGGGTTAGGGTTAGGGTTAGGGTTAGGGTTAGGGTTAGGGTTAGGGTTAGGGTTAGGGTTAGGGTTAGGGTTAGGGTTAGGGTTAGGGTTAGGGTTAGGGTTAGGGTTAGGGT
>NW_027663420.1:0-5000 GCF_963989245.1 Nansenia antarctica
CGCCACAGACACAGGACTAGACAGGATGGTCTACTGTACATACTGGTGTCTATCTACAACCGGCTACACAGACGATGGATAACAGACACTAGACAAGACTGTAGACAAAAGTGAAATAATAATAATGACACGTGACACAAAAATGTCTTCAAGGTGTTGAACAATGTTAAATCATGCAGCGGGGCAGAAGTATGGTCATGATGACACAGAGAGAGAGAGAGAGAGAGAGAGAGAGAGAGAGAGCGTGCACATGCGAGAGAGAGAGAGAGAGAGAGAGAGAGAGAGAGAGAGAGAGAGAGAGAGAGAGAGAGAGAGAGAGAAGAGAGAGAAAGGAAGAGTTCTGAGAATGGAACAGCATCCGGTGTTGCAGAAACAGGACCTTTTAGAGACAACGTAGACAGACAAAGTCATGCAGGAGTCCCTTAGGACAAGTGTTGATGTACTTCTCCCACTAACAGTTCTAATAGCCATCTGTACATAGTTATCAGGCCCTAATAGAGCCTATGGGGAGAAGATCTGTCAACACAGGAGGTGAGAGGTCATGGGCAGAGCAAGGAGGAGTACCGCTAGGAAGGAAATGTGGCTTAAGCATAGCAGGGGTTGTGGGTTTGGGAACGATATACTTACCCTGGATTTCTACAAGGGGGGAAACGGACCACAGAAACAGAGAGGGAGAGAGAGAGAGAGACAGAGAGAGAGAGAGACAGAGAGAGAGAGAGAGACAGAGAGAGAGAGAGACAGAGAGAGAGAGAGACAGAGATAGAGAGAGACAGAGAGAGAGAGAGAGACAGAGAGAGAGACAGAGAGAGAGAGAGACAGAGAGAGAGAGAGACAGAGAGAGAGAGAGACAGAGAGAAAGAGACAGAGAAGGAGAGAGAGGAGAGTGAGAGAGAGGGAGAGACAGAGAGAAAGAGGCAGAGAGAGAGAGAGAGAGACAGAGAGAGAGAGAGAGACAGAGAGACAGAGAGAGAGAGAGAGAGAGAGAGAGAGATAAGAGGAGGATAACAGGAGGAGGGAGATGGGGGCATAGGGAGGAGGATGAGGGCATAGGGGGCACAGAGATAAGGGAGAGAGAGCAGAGATAGTAGCTCAGTGTTAGGGTTAGTACAAGGAAGCCATCACAGCTCAGGTCACGGCCAAAGTGCAGACATGTACGTTAAGAGCAAAAAAACACCCAACCAATACCGATCTTGGCAAAGCAGCCCACAGGCATAGTTCAACTGAACTGAGAGTGTGGTAATCGGATGGTGATTGATTATAGGTCCAACGCATCACTAAAAAACCCAATATAATTAATTCTGGCCTATGTTACTAAATGGATGCCAAAGGATCACCGACGTTCCCCTGTTTGTCGCGTAAAATACTTCATGGCTCGTCATTTTAAGTTGCTCAATCTGCCCGGCAACTGTCTGGAACTGGCCTTAAATAGAGAACCAGTCATTATTGGCCTGCTGGAGCCGTGAGTGAAATGCTTCATGACGAATGAGAGAAGGCCGCCTGTCATATTCAAACATGACCACCAGAGGGCAGTGTTGTTCTACTATAATAACACCAGTCTTTCCTGATGGGAGTGTGTGTGGAGCTATGTTGATGCCTCCTTCCTCACTGCAGTTCCTCACCTCTCTCTCTCCCTCTGTTGTGTGTGTTCTTCTCAAAGACACAAACACTGACTAACTCAGTAGGGGTTTTCTATGTTCACGCTATTGACACATCAATCAGTTCAGAAGCATGTCTTGACTTGAGGAGGTCTGCCAAGCTTGAAGAATGGTATTAACACAGTCGGAATGCCTTTGGCTAAGGACCTCACCTTGACAATCTGACCTTGACATTTTCAGCACCATTACTATGGCTACTATTGACTTGGCGTGGGGGGGGGAGAAACAGCTAATACAATTATAGAAGACAAATGACACAGGATAACCTATAGTCGTCACATGGTGCAAACATAATACAGTAAGAGCACTTTGAGGGCCGTTCGGTCATGCTAGCTGCCAGGGAAAGAGTGAAATAGAGTGAGAGAGAGAGAGAGAGAGAGAGAGAGAGAGAGAGAGGAGGATGAGCCTACCTTTACGGGCTTTCTTCTGCAGTTTCATCGTGTCTGAGGACTTCTTCTTGATCTCGTGACGAGATCTCTTGTACTCTGCAAGAGTAGACAGGAGGGCTCAGAGTCAGCCCAGAGGAATCAGGGGACAGAGAGAGAGTGGTGTGGAATACGATTGGCTGATGTGGTGGCCTGAGGCTCACCTTTGGCATGGTCCTTGTCCAGCTGGTTGGCTGTCTTCTTCCAATCCTCGATCCTGTCCTGGAGAGGGTTGATCAGGCTCTCCATCAGGGCACTGGGGCGGAGAGAGAGAAAGAGAGAGAGAACGAGAGAGAGAGAGAGAGAGAGAGAGAGAGAGAGAGAGAGAGGGGGGGGGAGAGAACAAGAGAGAGAGAGAGAGCATGAGAGAGAGAGAAAGAGAGAGAGAGGGGGAGAGAACGAGAGAGAGAAAGAGAGAGAGAACGAGAGAGAGAGAGAGAGAGAGAGAGTGAGAACAAGAGAGAGAGAGAGAGCATGAGAGAGAGAGAGAGAACGAGAGAGAGAGAGAGAGAACGAGAGAGAGAGAGAGAGAATGAGAGAGAGAAAGAGAGAATGAGAGAAAGAGAGAGAGAGAGAGACAAAGACAGGAGTGATATGTCACAAAGCCATCTCTTAGTTTTCTTTTCAAACTGATTAAACTAATTAACCATCTAACACATACTATAGTCAGTACTACAGTATAGGTGGATGAGATATGTTTGCGGCATGAATAATCCCCAAAAATCATACTTTTTCATGAACCATGATGAGATCTATTTTTTTAATATATATAATTGTTCTGCAATATTTTTAGGGAATTTTTAGGCAAGTTCCCTGGCATTCTTATTGTTTTCTCTAATTGAAAACATACCGAACCATGACACCACTGTCGTATCGTATCAAACCTACATTTTGTGAACTGTTACACCCCTACCTAAGACACCGTCATTATAATGATGATAATGATGATGATGGTCGTCATAAACATCTGATTTGGAAAAGTCATGAGACACCACTGAGACACTGTAGGGCCTACAGACTAAATAGAAACGGAAAAACCCCCTTGATAAACGATTCCTTTCTTTGAGGTTTACAAGTTTGGTCTAGAGAGGGCTGGTGGTGGTTCCATTCATTTAGGCTGAGCGTTTGAGAGAATAGTCTTCAGATGTCTTGTAATGGGGGGAGGCAAAGGAGGGAGGAAAGCTTCCGCCATAGATTGAAGACCCATCTCTTCAGGCTACATCTTAATTGTCCCTCCTAAAGACCTCCTCATCCCCCACTACCCCCCCTGTACAGTTGCTCTACTATAAATAAGTGAAGGAGAAGAAGAAAAAAAAAGTAAGAAAGAAGTAAGAAGTAAGTCATTATTTGTTTTTCTAGCATTGTAACCGCCAACGGCCCCTGGTCATAGCATAGATTACTTTTCCTGACGATGACTGATGGATAGATGACTCACTTATTTAGACGAATGTATTTGTTTGTAAGTCGCTTTGGATAACGGCGTCTGCTAAATGTCCAAAATGTAAAACGTAAATGGAGTGGGGGGTTTGGGGGGAGGGTTGGAGTGGTACTGTCTGCGTCGGACCTCACGTTCTATTTTCCACCCTTCTGTCTCCAGCATCCCATTGAGGGGGGGGAGAATATTCCAGATAGCATGTTGTAGAAGAACCGTTCTGAGGCGATTGTGTGTCTGGATCACCACAGGCAGCAGACACGGTTCTGCCCCTGCCATCCCCCCCGACACCACAGACCCAGCACGGAGACTAGCATGGAAAACCCACATGGAAAGAGTGGTAGAGGATAATAATGTGACGCTATGAAGTCTGGTTTTGTGGGAGAGGGCCGTAACAGACCAAAGACCTATTCTTCTTGTCACATCGGTTCAACCTCTGAATCTATGCATCTACACATGACATACCCATTTCCTTGTCTCGACACTGTTGGTAAGGTCAGCCAGGGAACACGAACGTGCTGACAACCCCCAGTACGATCTCGTTACCGTTGGCTTTCATAACGTAGCGACAGTATGCGGTTCAGACAGACCCGTGGTCGATGATCTAAGAGACCGATCCTGACTGACTGGTGTTGGGTTCATGGGATGATGGAGGGGTACAGTACTCAAGTTGTAAAAGAAGAATCAGGGGGGATGTTGGATTTTATCATATGGGGACAATGTTAGCATCCCCACAGCGTCAGTGACTTCAGTGTCAGTGACGTGGAAAAAATGTAATTGCATGTGTGCGTGCCCCCTCGCCCACAGCATTTTAATCAATATGCGCAAAACTAAATGTTGAAATAGCAGTAATACCACTTTCATTGATAAAATGACATAATAAGGGATGGAAAGGGTGGATGGCAGTTTTAGAAGGGGGATGATTTTGACAGTTTTTATTTCAGGGGGGATGCCATCCCCTCTCATCCCCCTTCAGCTCGAGTGCTGGATACGGGTATTGGATGATGACAGTTCGGAGCGAGAGGGAGGACAGGATCCTTACTTTGTGAAGTGGCGCAGTTTAGCCTCGATACTGCGATGCCGCATGCACATCCGGGTCAGCGCCGACCCGATATCTCTGGTGGCTCCTAGAAAAAGGACAGAACACAAGGAGAACACGTGTTTAGAGAAAAGGACTACGTTCAGGCGATGTTTCGGTCAACGTAATACAAGAAGACTGCAGACCGAAGTACTAAACAGACCAACCCTCACTGAGGTTATTTTTTACTGTAATATTTACTCCAAAGACAGACCAGCAATCTGGAGATAATGTACACACTCCTGCCGTTGTACAAATAAAGAGTTTAAACAGAGGCTTTTAAGAGCTCCCAGTGTGTGAGTGTCTGTGTGTCTGTGTGTGTGTCTGTGAGTGGGTAACCTGTAACTGTAATACACATCGGGCTATTTTAAGCTGAACGAGGAAAGTTCGGAAAAACCTGACCTCTGTGT
>NW_027663420.1:10000-14521 GCF_963989245.1 Nansenia antarctica
TGACGTGTTTCCGGGGCCAAAGTTGGCTGAGGCGCTGTCTTCGAAATGGAGAAATAATAATAATAATTAATTATATTTATATAGCGCTTTTCCGAGGCTCAAATACCCTGACAATATGGAGACAACGGGAAAGTGCCGTGTCCCTTGTTGAATGAATAGATCCGAGTCTAAAAAAAGATTAAACTGTCATTCTACCGCTGTAGTTCAGCGGTACTCTGGTGCAGAGAATTTCTGGTTTGACCCCGGAAATGGCTAAACGTCACTTTTGACGTCAGACTTAACAAGCGGATAAGAATGGTGTGTTTCCGTTCATTGTAAACACCGTCGACCGAGTTGATCTGATAGGCAGCGCTGCTTAACATGGGGTTAGCTGAGGTCGAGGATATAGGCTTCACTCATAATGAACAGATTACACACACACACACAGGTATATTACATGTTTACACTGTGTCTAGGGGAAGACTATACCCCACTGTATGTAGTAGTAGGGAGCATATCTTTTTTCATGTTATGGATCGATGTTGCAAAAGAGCAGGGTAAGAGTGGTGTTTGTTTCCAGTGCAAAGCCAGATAAAGGCCACGCGCACACACGCACGCATAGCACCTTTTTTGCTGCTCCAAAGCGATTTACAACGGCCTCTCATTCACCCATTCACACACACATTCACACACCAATGGCGGCAAGCTGCCATGCAAGGCGCTGGCCCGCTCACTGGGAGCAATTTGGGGTTCAGTGTCTTGCCCAAGGACACTTCGACATGTGGCGAGCCGGGGCTCGAACCGCCGATCTGCCAACCTTGTGATTATTAGACGGCGGCTCTACCTCCTGCGCCGCAGCCACCCCTCTGTGTTAACATTGCGATATCGATAGTCATACAATATACTGTGCAGCCCTAGCCTAATAGCCGCTACTAAACTGTCTTTGAAGTTTCTCTGAGGAGATTGTCATTTTAATACCTTACTGTGTGTCTCATTATGCAGAATAACTCTTCAGTCAACATCCTTTAGATAGAAACTGTGCTAATTGACTGCAGTTCACCTAGATAACTTTGCTAAATTCAGCTATTTCAGTAGGCACGAGGTAAAGCAAACACCAATAAACAAGTTTATTAATTCATAAAAATCCATATATCTATATTGCTCTGGAAGACCTGAATTACACATTTTTCTATAAGTTCGGAATGTCTAATTTGAAGTGCTGTATAGTGTAATTTGTATTTTGTACTGAGTGAGTGTCACAAGCGTCTTGCAATATGGAATTGCACATCGATAGTGCCGTACTCCACACATGACATAGCAATGCTGGGTGATCTGTTCTGTTGCATATAGAACTTGTAAGTTAGCCTACTCTATCAATTTCTTGATTCATTTCCATTGCTTCTCAACACAATACTAGATCTAATAGCATAAATAACAGAATAAACCCACACACTTACTTACACTCAAAAGTGTCAAGGTTCAAGCTTATTTGCATAGCCTACATACTGAGATATATGACACACACACACACACACACACACACACACACACACACACACACACACACACACACACACACACACAGCCCCCATCAAAATGGGGGGGGGGCAAAATATCGATCCGGCGATAATCGACGACGCTGCTAGATCCCGGATATTTTTACCTGTGTGCAGGAAGAACAACAGACGGTGCAGGCGAGAGACTAGACTAGATGATCTTGAGTGAAGATATTATCAAAGCGTACACGCCTGTCGATCACCCGTACGCTTCGATAATATCTTCAAATCACTCTCCAGCTCCTTTGAGGTCAATGCATTTGTTTTTTGGTGAACTACGTAATAACCCCAAATGGTTAGAAAGTGCAACGTCTCTGCTTTCAGAAATGGTTGGATTTTTTTTGATTGCACATATAGTTTAAGAATTACAATTACCCTGTAAAATCCTGTTGAGAAGTTATCGCAACATAGAAATAACTTTTATGTTATTTTATTTTATTACTTCTTATGTTTCTACTTCCATCTTAAGACCTTTTTAAGGCGTTTTATTTCAACCCATGCAGAGTTTAGCAGACAGGAAGATGTTAGCTCGGGCATCATGTGACTTGGATGAGATGTAGATGTAGACCCCCCCCAAATATTTTTTTTGCAGATCTACATGATTCACGTGGGTCACCTATTTTGAGGTAAAAACAGCTAATTTTGCCAAAAGTTTGCACCACTGCACGCACACACACACACACACACACACGCACTCACACACACACACACACACACACACACACACACGCACTCACACACACACACACACACACACACACACACACACACACACACACACACACAGCCCCCATCAAAATCAATCAGCAGTGCTCAGTCTGACAGCCATGCTGGTTGTCGTGACAGCGCAGAACACTGCCCCTCGAGACCAACCGGCCGGCCTGTTGCTAAGGTAAGACTGGCAGAAGATGATCTAGTCTCTCCACAGATGGACTAAACCACACCTAAACTAACACCAGCATACAGGAGCCTACGTGTGTGTGTTACTGACACACAGTTTGTGATTGACATAGTATATACTGTATGTCATATATATATATAGTAATATAGCTGATTATTTCGATTTTTTGATTTTCGATTATTAGACTTAGAATGATCTCTCATTCCCTTGATCACTAAGTGTGTCAGTGTGTGTGTCTCTCTCTCTCTCTCCCCCTCTCTCTCCCTCTCTCTCTCTCTCCCTCTCTCTCTCTCCCTCTCTTTTCTTCAAAGTCACAGACATGATCCCCGCCTCTGTCACAAGGTCGGCGGCTGTGGTTTCACATGCTGCCCCATGACTCTCTGTGAAGGCTGTGGAAGGGGAACGGCCCGTCAATGAGGCCTTCACCGTATCAGGCCCAGAGCTAACTGTGACCTTCCCCTCAGCATTCCTTCATATTCTCCTCACACGCAACTCACCACACACACCACAGAGCATTTGTTGTTTGGGAAGGAAAAAAAAAAACAGCTTCACCCTTTTTCATCTACGTAAAGAGACACGTTTGGTTTGGAGGAAAACAACCGTGAGCAGCTGATCGACACAGCAGATACGGGCGTTATAGAGATGGCCACTTCTGAAGATTCCCGCCCTGGTACCTTACTCACCGAGAACGAAATACAGTTGTTCCCGTCACGATTTCAACAACATTCTTTTTTTTTTTTAAGCGCACATCTGCATGTCTGACAGAAAATGATCGGCGAACCCAGGCGTTGCGTTGCTGTGGAAAGATCTAGAAGCCTGTGATACCGTGTGGCCATATGAGGAGTGGCTCATATATATGGAGATGCGATATCAGACTGATGTTTCTTTTGTGTTCCACGCTATTTTTTATCGCCTCTATTTTGACCACAAGTAACGTCGTTTGGACCACAGAAGTGTGTGACAGGGTCAGAGGAGGAGGCTGCAGTGACCCCAAGTGACCCTCCCCATGTGTCGGACATCCGTACTTCCACACTAACCCAGTAGCACACACTAAACTATCCCAGTAGCTCTGCAGGGACACCACAGCTGACAGGACAGACCCACAGACCCCCAGCTAGGAGAGAGTGGAGGAGAGGATAGAAAATAGGTCACACACACAGACGCGTACAGCACACGCATGCACATGCGCACGCTCACACACACACACACACACATACACCAACATATCTATAAAACACTAACATACAGATGCATGACTGCTCATACAGTGCAGATGGACACACACACCCCCTCACATGCACACACACACACACATGCACACACACACACACACACACACAAACACACAAACCCACACACACCAATGCTGTGACTGTAGCATGCTGTATCATAAACTCATCATATACATTATTCAGCAATTACCGCATGAGCAGAAAATAGCCCTTTAGCACACACACTCACACGCCCTTGTCAAGTCACACCAGGGCTGTACAGATTTGACAGACAAGCGACACACGCGCGCGCGCACACGCACACACACACACACACACACACACACACACACACACACACACACACACACACCCATGTCAAGTCACACCAGCACTGTAGAGATTTCAAGCGAGGAGTAAGAGCATTTTGGCACATTTTTATTTTCTTCTTTCGCTTGTTTCAGGGAAGAGTGGTAGAGGGGCGGGCGGGGTGGGAGAGGAGAGGAAAGGGTTGGCTAGGGGGGAGCGTGCAGGGGTGAACTCCCCCCCCCCCCCCCCCCCCCGACCCTGAACGAGAAGCTAGTGCAGCAGGGTGGAAAGTGGCGTGCACGTCCCATTGCCCCCGAACAAACCCCTTCACTCAGATAGCGAGAGAGAGGGAAGAAAACAAGTGAGAGCGAGGGAGAGAGAGAGAGAGAGATGGACGGACAGATGGAGGGACAGACAGGGTGGGGGGGGTGGCGGAGGGACGCCACAGACAGACAGACTGACAGGGGAGAAAGCTCTGCTGCCTCCGCTAGGGAGGTTGTTTACCACTCGCACACCCGACACGCCGTCTCTCTCCCAGAGAATATCAATGAGCCTCTTAGACCTT
>NW_027663419.1:0-17500 GCF_963989245.1 Nansenia antarctica
ATGTTATGTTACGACCTGGATGGATGGGGCTCATTGTGATGCACGGAGCGGTGCGTTTGATAACATTCCACGCATCACAATGAGCCGGCCGGTCCTCGACCGATTCCCCGATACTACCTCCCCACCGCTGATCCACCTCCGCTAAAACCTAAAAACCCTGTCTCTCTCCCCCAGGCGTCCACCTCGTCCGACGGAATGCTGACCCTTGACCTCGTCCACGAGGAAGACGGCTTTCCCCCTCCGGAGGAGGAAGAAGAAGAAGAAGAAGGAGAAGGGGGAGATTTCTGGGAGAGGAGCTTCCAGGCCGACTTCCGGACAGACCGACCTCCGCCGGTCGCAAGCGGTCCGGCACGGACGTCTCCAAGCTGCGCGCCGCCTCCAGGGAGCCCCGGGTGAAGACGACCGGCAGCCTGCCCAGGGGCAGCGAGCTCTCCTGGGGCGGGGCGCACCACCACCACCACCACCACCACCCGGAGGCTCCGTGCCGCACCCCGCAGCCGGGGAAACGGCTCAGCGCCCTGGGGCGCAGTCGCTGCTCCTCCATGGACGAGGTCCTCTCCTCGCGGCCTGTCAGGGGTCCTCTCCTCCGCCCTCCTCCTCCTCATCCCCAGGCCGAGGCCGAGGAACCTTCTTCTTCTGCTTCTTCTTCTTCTGCGCCTTCCCAGCCGGTCGGACAGCTGCAGAGTCTCATCGCCCAGAAGATGCAGCGGGCGCAGGAGCTGCTGGAGGAGATGCGGTTGCAGGAGCTGCAGCGGGGGGGGAAGGGTCTGAAGAGCCTGGACTCCCCCCGCCTGCACCACCTCCGGGGGGGGTCTCCGTCGCACCACCATCACGGCCACGCCCGGTCCTCCGGCTCGCCGCGGGGCAGCAGGGGCGGCGACTCGCCTCGCCTCAGGGTCAAAGGGGAATCCCCGAGGTCAAAGGGCAAGAAGTCGTCGTCGTCGTCCCGCTCCAAGGCCGCCGCCGCCGAGCCGCCCCACCCGAAGGGCGTCGACTCCCCCGCCTCCCCGAGGGCCAACGGCTCCCCGCGCCTGAAGGCCGTCGACTCTCCCCGGAGAGGGACCGACTCCTCCTCACCCCGGCCCAAGACTTCTGACTCTCCCCGTCGCAAGACAGAGACAGACCTCCCGTCCGTTCCTCCGAAGGGAACCGACTCCGAAGGGAACCGAGGTTCTGACCCGCCGTCTCCGAAAGGCGCCGTCGAGGATTCTCCCCGGTCCAAAAGTGTCTGACTTGGACCCAGAGGGTCTGAGGGGCGCCGACTCCCCAGGTGTGAAAGACCCTGACTCCCCCCCCCCTCAGAAGGGTCAGGACTCTCAGAGTCAAGACCCAAGTCTGACCGCTCAGGGACTCTCCGGCGGGTCTGAAGAGCAACGTGGACTCACCTTGTCTCCATGGTTCTGACCCTCCCCCTCAGGCCCCGCCCCCTCTGGCTCAGGCCCCGTCCCCTCACCTGCGCGGCGTCTGCGACTTGGAGAGCCGGCGGGCTGAGGCGGAGCGTCTGCTGGAGGAGGCGGTGTCGTCGTGGCGACAGGCGCAGGAGGTGCTGGAGGAGGTGAAGGAGCTGCAGACCCAGACGCTGAACCGCCGCCGGCCCAGGAGGAGGACCACGGACACGCCCCCGCCGCAGGACGACCAATCAGAGAGCCTGTGACGTTAGCGTCAGCCACTCACAGCTGGGGAAGGAAGGAAGCACGCTAGCTTTACTCCGATTCAAGACTAGAGGAAAGAAAGAGCACTACCGTTTATAATGCTGTTACTCACTGACTGACTACTGGAGCACTACCGTTTATAATGCTGTTACTCACTGACTGTTGGAACACAAGTCACTGTTTTAGTGATCCTGTTCCTGTTCCCCTTTGCACTTTTTTTCCACACGGATCCTTGTTACTCTACTGTAGATTAGACGACGCTGGTGAGACTGACGTCAAGTTGGGTTGCGAGCAGCCCAGGCAGCCCAGGCCCGCGGGTCTCGAAACCTGAGACACACCAGCTACTGTCTCTGTTAACCAGCTACGCTATTCAAATTCGACAGCTCGGTGGGGGGGGGGTACGGAGGTATTTGAACTTGAGGAGTTTTACTGTCTCAAAAACAGGACTCTGTGGGGAGCGAGGCAGACTCCTTTGCCGTGTTTGTTGGTGTGAATCATTGATAATACATCTGTACATAACAGCTATAATTAATAATACACAACGTCTCTGACAGAACCACGGGTGTCAGTGAGGGTGACGTGCTTTTTGGCACAAGCCCCTCCCTGTAGCTCCTGTAAGGTCACATGGTGTCGCAGGCTTTAGACCCCCGCCTGCGTGAACAGGTTGGCTGGGTCTGGTACGTACCATGTCTATGCTGTGTCTGGTACGTACCATGTCTATGCTGTGTCTGGTACGTACCATGTCTATGCTGTGTCTCCCGACCCTGTTTTTTGTTCTGTATGTCTATAGACCCGTATGGCTGGGGGGGGTGGCTCAGTACTGGGTTGTGGGTGGGGAGGAGGGAGGGGGGGGGGGCAGGAGGGAGGGGGGGGGGGGGTGACTCAGACTGAGAGGCAGAACCAGAAATGTAGCTTTGCCCCCCCTAGGGAAACTCTTCCTGTACTTGTATTTACATTTCTGGTCGGCCAGACTGGAGGGGAGGGGGGGGGTTGGAGGTTTTCATTACAGAACGCTTTGAACTGAGAAACATGGAGTGTGCGTGTGTGTGTATGTGTGTGTGTGTGGTGCGTGTGTGTGCATGGACGTGAAATGCTTTTTTAAGATGAATGAGAATGAGGAGAGTTGGGAGAGTGTGTCTGTCTCTGAGGGGCTTCACCTCGGCGTGACGCCGTGTGCAGAACACGCTGTCGAGCCGCCGGTTCTGCTCTCTGAAGGTTCCGCTTTACCGTCAGGTCCAGTAACCTTCAGACTCCAGACGGCTCGCTGGGCAGAGTATTCTGGTTGTTGTAGTTCTTCTTCTCAGAGATTTTTTTTTTTACCTTAGAAGCAGTTTTAACTTCTTTCTGCACCAGCGATTCCTAAACCAAGCAAGCGACGATATCCCAGGGATAACGGAAGCCGATTTCTGAAGTTTAAATCTTTTAAAACCTACAAAATGTTTCCCCCAACTGTCTACGTTTCTGGGATGGTGGGGAGAGGCGAAATAATTAAGAATATTCTAGAATATTCTAACGGCCAAATATGCTGCAAACGTGCGGCAGAGACATTCCACTTCACCAGCGTGTACAATCCAAGTGGTCAATGTACTGTAACCAATCAGAATGGAGCAATGTTTACTCTGAAACTCACTAAAAAGGCCACTTTAGTGAAGATATAGAGTAACTTTCTGTTTCACTCTATAATAATTATAAGCAATAATTGACGTTGAGAGGTAGTGGTACCGCGGTATCGTGGTAGCGATACGTACGGCTAAGTAGCCGAACAGATACAAACTGTCAAACCTCGCCACAGCTCGTAGGCCGTGTCATAGCGGCTCCTAGCCAATAGCATCCGTGGTCCTTAGCCAGGTCTCAGAGCAGTGCATTGACACTGACACGTTTTTATTAAATGTATAAAATATTGCAGATATAGTAAGTAGATGATGTAATGGGGAAGGCCGACGTGTTAACTGTGTTGATGGATGCTAGGCTAACGTGAACGCTCTCGCTAAGCTGCTGGCTGCTGTTGGACGTGTGACCGACCAGCCACTAAGTTTCAGCAGCAGCCAGATCCAGATATGGCCGAGGCACACGGGAAGCGGCATATTGGCCGGCCGCTTCCGAGGGGGGTATAGGAGTATTTCTGGACTAGGATCCGTCGCGCAACACCGCCCCCGGGGTGCCGGAATAACGGTGCTGGGCTCGAGGAGCCAGTCAGCTAGTCTGCCTGGCGCCCTCCTCTGGGACTGCCGGCCACGGGGTCGTGCGGCGGATCCAATGCAATAGGCAGGGGATAATTGGATGCTAAGTTGGGTTAAATTGGCTACCAAATTGGGTGAAAAAGGGATAAAATCTGAAAAACAAATTAAAAAAAAAAAAGTTTCAGCAGCAGCGTCGGCTTGGCAACGACATCCTCTGAGATCAATGTCATCCTGCCACGTACGCCGTTAGCCTGCAGGCTAGCCTGGTTATAATCCAGTTGGTTCTGTAATCCAGCAAAGTAGGAAGTGTGTTTTCATTTCCATGGAAGGGGAAGTGGATCTTAGAGTTGAGTTGCCAAGGCCACAAAGACAGAGAGAGGGGGGGGGGGTGAACCGCCAATGGACGCTGTGATCTTTTTTCAGACGGAACGGTTAAAGAGGCTACTGTGTAGGCAGGGGGTCCTCGTGAAAGAGACCGTGGTGTCTGTGGGACTGCCTGCCAGAAAAGAAAGGTTAAGTAACCTAAGCCGCGGGTATATGTGGGTACATGGATATACCAACTGTTAATGTAATCAGGTAGCCTTTATTACAAAACAAGGGTTTTTATAAATGTATTTATTTGTTCAGGTAATGTGACACGCTGTTCCTCTGTTGTTTTAGTTAATTGAGGAGCTTTGATCCACAGAAGCCAGCGAGTGGGAGGACTAAGAGAGAGAGAGAGAGAGACAGAGAGACAGAGAGAGACAGAGAGACAGAGAGAGAGAGAGAGACAGAGAGACAGAGAGAGAGACAGAGAGACAGAGAGAGACAGAGAGACAGAGAGACAGAGAGACAGAGAGAGAGAGAGAGACAGAGAGAGAGTGTTATTAACGCTGATCTTCTCTGAGGAGAAATGCTATCAGGGGATTATGATCGCAGGCTGGTCTCTGTGTCTCTGTGGTGTTCGTGGCATTCTGGGTCAGGTGGTTCTGATGATTTAAATCGTTTTTTCAATCGCCTTTCTTTTAAAAGGTGTACAGGTGTAATCTATCTCACAACAGGAAGTCATAGTTCCCGTTTCTGTGGGGGAGGAACAGGAGGTTGTGAGAAGGTTCTCAGGGCACAACGATGTTTTTAATCAAACTGTGACATCATCGTGTGTGACATCATCATGTGTTGGTCTGCACTTTGTACCAGAACAGAATGTGGAAATAAAACCTGGTTTGTGTCACAGGGCAGTATGTCTCCTGCCATGTCATTGGCTGACTGCCAACATGTGTCCTGCCATGTCATTGGCTGACTGCCAACATATGTTTCCTAGGTCAGCGGGTTGAAATGAACAAACACCGAACAAACATCTAGGACAAACGCTCCGTCAGTCACCTCACAGAAATATACTTATACAGTTTACAGTTATACAGATACATCATATATCACTTATACAGTAGACAGTTTGGTTTAATTGATTGTGTGTATGTGTGTGTTCCGTCAAGAGCAATGCATTGCGGTGCTTTTGGTGCACACAACAACCCAACAATACAACAACACATCAACACAACAACAACACAACAATACAACAACACATCAACACAACAACACAACAACAACACAACAACACAACAATACAACAACACAACGACAACACAACAATACAACACAACACAACAACAACACAACAACACAACAATACAACACAACAACAACAACACAACACAACAATACAACAATACAACAACACATCAACACAACAACAACACAACAACCCAACAATACAACAACACAACAACAACACAACAACAACACAACACAACACAACAACAACACAACAACCCAACAATACAACAACACATCAACACAACAACAACACAACACAACAACAACACAACACAAAAACACAACAACACAACAACAACAACATGCAATCCAGCGTTTGTCTAGACTCTAGAGGACAGATCATCCCACCACTGCGTTTGTAATCTGAGCAAAGACAAAGACCTGTTTATTTTATTTAGCGACTGCCTGGAAAGGCTTTGTGAAAGGTGAAAATGTCTCAAAGCAAATCTCCATAAACGGATTTATCAACAGCAATTGTGAAATGACTAATGTATGCGTCAGTGGAAATAAATAATTTACACATAACTTCCTTTGTCTCTTGTGGCTTTGCTGTTAAATATGATTCCAGTCCCTCGAGGGGGATAGAGGGATGGGGGGGGGAGATGGAGGGATGAGGGGGTGGAGGGATGAGGGGGGGGTGGAGGGATGGGGGGATGGAGGGATGAGGGGGGGGGTGGAGGGATGAGGGGGATGGAGGGATGGAGGGATGAGGGGGATGGAGGGATGAGGGGGGGGGTGGAGGGATGGGGGGGGATAGAGGGATGGAGGGATGGGGGGGGGTGGAGGGATGAGGGGGATGGAGGGATGGGGGGGGTGGAGGGATGGAGGGATGGAGGGATGGGGGGGGGATGGAGGGATGGAGGGATGAGGGGGGGATGGAGGGATGGAGGGATGAGGGGGGGATGGAGGGATGAGGGGGGGATGGAGGGATGAGGGGGGGGATGGAGGGATGAGGGGGGGGGTGGAGGGATGAGGGGGGGGGATGGAGGGATGAGGGGGGGGGATGGAGGGATGGAGGGAGGGGGGGATGGAGGGAGGGGGGGATGGGGGGATGGAGGGATGGGGGGGGGGTTGGAGCTGCATTTTTTATCATATTACCCCATTAGGACCGAATTAAGTATTCACATTTAATTATACATGATTAGGAAACGTGAAACAAGACTCTCATTTTAAACTGCTGCACCTTCGCGACAACAATCCAAGTCGTTCTCCGCGACAGCGCCATCCATCCATTTTTCATCAGCGTATCTGCGAACCGCACGTTCTTCTTGACAGTTACGCTGTTCCAGCAGAAGGATTAAACAGTTTAGAAGTTAGATGTGGTTGAGCGGATCACCTGAGCCCTGTGTGAGAGAGAGAAGGTAGAGAAGAGAGAGAGAGAGAGAGAGAGCGTGGGGGGGTGGGGGAGGGTTGGGGGGAGGGATGGGGGATGGGGGAGGGGAGGGGGGGGGGGCGCTCCATTGTGACTCAACCCCCCCCCCCCCAGCATCTGGCTCCGTACTCGGCCTCGCTGAATCAGAGGGATTAGCCGGGGACGCTCCAGTGGTGGCGTTAGCGCTAGCACCACAACGTAGCCTGGAGCGCTAGGAAAAGCTAGCGCTTTCACGTCTCCTTCAGCTCGGCCTCCTGTTCTCCTACGCTCCTTTATAGGACAGATGAGGAACCTCATAATGATAATGATAGCTAAACGTGAGACAGAGAGAGAGAGAGAGAGAGAGAGAGAGACAGAGAGAGACAGAGAGAGAGAGAGACAGAGAGAGAGACAGAGAGAAAGAGAGAGAGACAGAGAGAGAGACAGAGAGAGAGACAGAGAGAGAGACAGAGAGAGAGACAGAGAGAGAGAGAGAGAGACAGAGAGAGAGACAGAGAGAGACAGAGAGAGAGACAGAGAGAGAGAGAGACAGAGAGAGAGACAGAGAGAGAGAGAGACACAGAGAGAGAGAGAGACACAGAGAGAGACAGAGACAGAGAGAGACAGAGAGAGAGACAGAGAGAGAGACAGAGAGAGAGACAGAGAGAGAGAGACAGAGAGAGAGAGAGAGACAGAGAGAGAGACAGAGAGACACAGAGAGAGAGAGACAGAGAGAGAGAGAGAGACAGAGAGACAGAGACAGAGAGAGAGACAGAGAGAGACAGAGAGAGAGAGCGAGAGACAGGGAGAGACAGACAGCTCGGCCTGCGTTCTTCTACGTTCCTTTATAGGACAGATGAGGAACCTCATAATGATGATAGCTAAACGTGAATAACGTTGTTATTCATGTATGACCTGTTATGTATTGAAGGGTTATTTTTAGCTATGTGAGCTATGTAAGTGGGAATGATGAAAAGCTGTATAGGTAACGAGTGTTGCCCGGTCAGATGCGGAAGTGATACCATACCTGTACACCTGTACACCTGTACACCTGCGGTTTGTTCAGTAAAGCTACGGAGATGTCAAACGTTTTTCGCCGCCTCTTTATTGGGGATTTTACGCCTAAAAAGGTTAGAGACATAAACATGACCCTTTTCTTTTCTTTTCTTTCTTCTTTCAGGACTCAGCTCTCTGCTTGAGGCTTCATGTTATCCATATCCAGCCCTCACCCATGGGTCTATTCATGTACATAGTATTTTGAGTCAGTGCATAGCTTACCCGTGACACTGATTGTTTTGATAGTTTTTTCATGTGTTGATGACGACATTGTAATCTCACTCAGGTGTGTCCTCACACCTCACAGGTGTTACCTATTCGATGTAGCCTACCTGTCTACTTAACGGCTGTCAGTGTCATGCACTGTTTTGTATGTATGTAAGACTTGACAGGCTAGGCTACAGCCGGAACTGTTGTCAGTCATGTTAAATCTACACTTTTTCAGCATCTGGAACTAGAGTGTGGCGGCTTCTACTGCTTTTAATAGAACCGCCACAACCGTAGCCTGGAGCGCTAGGAGGAACTCTTTCACATCTCCTTCTTTGAACCTCCGTCCTCCTCCTCCTCCTCCTCCTCCTCCTCCTCCAGTTCTCCTTTATAGGACGGGAGGGAGGCTCATAATGATGATACTGTAGCTAAACGTGACCCACATACACGTGGATGGATGGATGGATGAGTGCCCTGTAAGGATGTCAGCAGGGGGGGGGCGTACAGCGGAAGTAAACCACATGACAAACATCAGACAGACAGCTGTTAGCATAGACGACAGCAGCCGCCAGAGAGGCAGAGACACACCGCAGTCAGACATCGGGTCCCAGCACGTGTAACAGAACGCAGCAACAGCAGCTGCAGCAGCTGCATTGTGATGCATGCAGGAGAAGGGAAACGAGAATTCCCTCGACGACGAGAGTCCGCTGCGGTTACTATGGTTACCACGCACGCTTCGGACGAGGAGGAGGAGGAGGAAAAAGAAGAAGAAGAAGAAGAAGAAGACTTGTTTGCATTGGAGGAGGAGGAGGAGGAGGGAAGGAAAAGGAGGTTGGATCCTCTCGTAAACCGCCCCGGACATGAAAGGAAGTAGGAAGCTACTGTATAGCAACAGTGACTAAAAATACACCCTGCTGCTTACGACGACAACAACAACCAAACGCCACGAACCAACGGCTGAACCAACGGCCGAACCAACGGCTGAACCAACGGCTGAACCAACGGCTGAACCAACGGCTGAACCAACGGCGCGTTGCGTTGCGTTTCACGGACGAGCTCGTGTAGTAAAGGTCGTGCGCCGTGTCGAAGTCTCTGAAGCGAATGCTTCCTGGTTCCTGTTCAGATGAATGCACCACGCACCACATGGTCTAAAACCCTGTGAGAAGAAAAAAAAGAATAAAAAAAAAAATAAAAAACGACGACCAAAGAGCTTTTAGAGACACGAGGGGCCTTAATATTTCAGGGCGTGCGTGCGAGCTATCTTCTGTGGCGGTGCTCGGGGGCTACCTAGCGTGCTAGCCGTGGTCGTTGTGGGGCTAAGCGTGGTAGGTAGCTCTGTCGCCCTGGACTCCTTGATGTGACTCAGCTGTGGCAGGGCACGGATGGCCGGGCGGCTCGGTGGCGTCTGGGGGGGGGGGGGTTCCAGGAGACCCCAGAAAGGCACCACCGTTCGCAGAGCTGCTCTAGATGTATGTTAGATGTGGTGTTCTGGTGTTCTACCTCCCCCACCAGCCTCCCCTGGTGTTCTACCTCCCCCAGCCTCCCCTGGTGTTCTACCTCCCCCAGCCTCCCCTGGTGTTCTACCTCCCCCAGCCTCCCCTGGTGTTCTACCTCCCCCAGCCTCCCCTGGTGTTCTACCTCCCCCACCAGCCTCCCCTGGTGTTCTACCTCCCCCAGCCTCCCCTGGTGTTCTACCTCCCCCAGCCTCCCCTGGTGTTCTACCTCCCCCCAGCCTCCCCTGGTGTTCTACCTCCCCCAGCCTCCCCTGGTGTTCTACCTCCCCCACCAGCCTCCCCTGGTGTTCTGCCTCCCCTGGTGTTCTACCTCCCCCAGCCTCTCCTGGTGTTCTACCTCCCCCACCAGCCTCCCCTGGTGTTCTACCTCCCCCAGCCTCCCCTGGTGTTCTACCTCCCCCAGCCTCCCCTGGTGTTCTACCTCCACCAGCCTCTCCTGGTGTTCTACCTCCCCCACCAGCCTCCCCTGGTGTTCTACCTCCCCCAGCCTCCCCTGGTGTTCTACCTCCCCCAGCCTCCCCTGGTGTTCTACCTCCCACACCAGCCTCCCCTGGTGTTCTACCTCCCCCAGCCTCCCCTGGTGTTCTACCTCCCCCAGCCTCCCCTGGTGTTTTACCTCCCCCCGCCTCCCCTGGTGTTCTACCTCCCCCAGCCTCCCCTGGTGTTCTACCTTCCCCAGCCTCCCCTGGTGTTCTACCTCCCCCAGCCTCCACTGGTGACAGCCAGTCACAGGTGCTGTGTGTGTGTGTGTGTGTGTGTGTGTGTGTGTGTGTGTGTGTGGTGTTCTAGAGTGTGAACGTGGGTCATTAACAGTGAACCTCCGCCTGTGTACTCAACACGCCACGCTGCCTTCACAGCACCGGCCCACAGTGACACCGGTCCACAGGTGACCTTCCCACAGCGCCGTCTGGCCTGCGCCCAGTTAGCTAGCACCACCGCCCAGCTAGCTAGCACCACCGCCCGCCCAGCTAGCTAACACCACCGCCCGCTGCTACACTGAGGCTAAAGCACTCAACATCAACCTGCCCCTGGGTGTTGTAGTCTTATAGGCCTATTTCACTAAATACCATGGCAACCATGTCAATTACACATGCTATCCCACAAAGAAACCTCCACTGTTAAACTCATGCAATACATGACGGTGATGGTGACACCACTAGGATGTGATGGTAACTAGATAGAATAGCTCTATTTCTCCTTTAAGCCCACTCCTATAGTTTAATCAGAAGAACAACATAGCATGACCCCTAGTGGCGACGAGGTTCAGGGTACTGTAAAGGTCACAGGTCAAACCTAAACCGCCACAGCTGGTGAGGACAGAGTCTAGACAGCAGCGCTATGTGACGACGCTAGCTGACTGAACGCTCTTGGGTTTAGATCCTTGTTGTCTTACACTCGCCTTCACATAACTGACTAACTGACTGACTGACTGACTGACTGACTGACTAACTGACTAACTAACTGACTAACTGACTAACTAACTAACTAACTAACTGACTTACTGACTAACTAACTGACTGACTGACTGACTGACTGACTGACTGACTAACTAACTGACTAACTAACTGACTAACTGACTGACTAACTGACTGACTGACTTACTGACTAACTAACTGACTGACTGACTTACTGACTGACTAACTGACTAACTAACTGACTGACTGACTAACTAACTAACTGACTAACTAACTGACTAACTGACTAACTAACTAACTGACTAATATGAAGGAAAGCAGGAATATTGCTCTATTTAAAAAAAAGCTTTAAATAAATTATTTTTGTTAAATACCAAAATGAGGAAAGGGAAGGTTGTTAAGCTTCTGGAAACTAAGGTGTGGTTTTCTTTGTCTTTTTCTTCTGTATTACATTGTGGATACTGATGTTTGTTATTTATTTATTTTGTGTTGTTTCAGTATTAAGAATGGAAAAGTATTAGAACGGATGACACTGAAATATATGTATTAATGTATTACATAATGTAATGTATTACATGTATTAATAATGTATTAATTATTAAATTAATTATTATTAAATTAAAATTTTAAATTTTAATTAAAATTATATGTATTAATTAATTGGATTATATAATGTAAGTATAATTGTTAAGTATAAACAGGGGTAGGACAGGCTTCTTCCTACTCCTTTTCAAACAATTGATAGGACTGTACTCTACATATTAGTTATTTTTTAATGTTATTTTATATCATGTTCGAAATAAAGATTCATTCATATATTCATAACTAACTGACTAACTGACTAACGAACTAACTAACTGACTGACTAACTAACTGACTGACTGACTGACTAACTAACTAACTAACTAACTAACTAACTAACTGACTAACTAACTACCTAAGTAACTAACTAACTAACTCACTGACTAACTAACTGACTATCTAACTAACTAACTGACTAACTAACTAACTAACTGACTAACTGACTGACTAACTAACTGACTGACTAACTAACTCACTGACTAACTAACTGACTAACTAACTGTCTAACTGACTGACTGACTAACTAACTGACTAACTAACTGACTGACTAACTAACTAACTGACTAACTAACTAACTGACTGACTAATTACCTAACTAACTGACTAACTAACTGACTAACTAACTAACTGACTAACTGACTAACTAACTAACTAACTAACTAACTGACTGACTAACTATCTAACTAACTGACTAACTAACTAACTAACTAACTGACTAACTGACTGACTAACTAACTAACTAACTGACTGACTAACTAACTAACTAACTAACTGACTAACTAACTAACTAACTGACTAACTAACTAACTAACTGACTAACTGACTGACTAACTAACTAACTGACTAACTAACTAACTGACTGACTAACTAACTAACTAACTAACTAACTGACTAACTAACTAACTAACTAACTGACTAACTAACTAAATGACTAACTGACTAACTGACTGACTAACTAACTAACTGACTAACTAACTAACTAACTAACTGACTAACGAACTAACTAACTGACTGACTAACTAACTAACTGACTGACTAACTAACTAACTAACTAACTGACTAACTAACTGACTAACTAACTGACTAACTAACTGACTAACTAACTACCTAACTAACTAACTGACTAACTAACTAACTAACTAACTGACTAACTAACTAACTGACTAACTAACTAACTAACTAACTAACTGACTAACTAACTACCTAACTAACTAACTGACTAACTGACTAACTAACTAACTGACTAACTGACTAACTGACTAACTGACTAATAACTAACTAACTAACTGACGTAACGTTGAACTGAAACAGTGTGATGACTGGAGCGCTCAGGCGAAGGGTGCAAACGCACGACTCAGAGACAAAAACTTGAACAGCCTTTACTTTACTCTACTTCAGTAGAAAGGCAAAAAGGCAAAGTGAGAATAACCTGTCAGGGACGCAGGAGAACAAGGAATATTAAATCAGCACTCAGGAGGAAGTCGCTGGAACGTTTGTCACAAGGAGCAAAGACGACCTGGCACACAGGAAGAGGAACACAGGAGAGCTGCCCGGTCGCGTCTCTTCACTACCCTGGGGGGAGGGGCTTCACTACCCTGGTGGGCGGATCTTCACTAACCTGGTGGGAGGAGCTTCACTACCCTGGGGGGAGGAGCTTCACTACCCTGGGGGGAGGAGCTTCACTACCCTGGTGGGAGGGGCTTCACTACCCTGGTGGGAGGAGCTTCACTAACCTGGGGGGAGGAGCTTCACTACCCTGGGGGGAGGAGCTTCACTACCCTGGGGGGAGGAGCTTCACTACCCTGGTGTGAGGGGCTTCACTACACTGGGGGGAGGAGCTTCACTACCCTGGTGGGCGGAGCTTCACTACCCTGGTGGGCGGAGCTTCACTACCCTGGTGGGAGGAGCTTCACTACCCTGGGGGGAGGGGCTTCACTACCCTGGTGGGCGGAGCTTCACTACCCTGGTGGGAGGAGCTTCACTACCCTGGGGGGAGGAGCTTCACTACCCTGGGGGGAGGAGCTTCACTACCCTGGGGGGAGGAGCTTCACTACCCTGGTGGGAGGGGCTTCACTACCCTGGGGGGAGGAGCTTCACTACCCTCGGGGGAGGAGCTTCTCACGGCTGTCAGAACTGCAGTCACTACCCATCTTCCACCGGAGACTGAAGACCTCCATCTCTTCAGGCTACACCTTAACTGTCCCTCCTAAAGACCTCCATCTCTTCTCTACACCTTAACTGTCCCTCCTGAAGACCTCCATCTCTTCAGGCTACACCTTAACTGTCTCTCCTGAAGACCTCCATCTATTCAGGCTACACCTTAACTGTCCCTCCTGAAGACCTCCATCTCTTCAGGCTACACCTTAACTGTCCCTCCTGAAGACCTCCATCTCTTCAGGCTACACCTTAACTGTCCCTCCTGAAGACCTCCATCTCTTCAGGCTGCACCTTAACTGTCCCTCCTGAAGACCTCCATCTCTTCAGGCTACACCTTAACTGTCCCTCCTGAAGACCTCCATCTCTTCAGGCTACACCTTACCTGTCCCTCCTAAAGACCTCCATCTCTTCAGGCTACTATACCTTAACTGTCCCTCCTAAAGACCTCCATCTCTTCATGCTACACCTTAACTGTCCCTCCTAAAGACCTCCATGTCTTCAGGCTACACCTTAACTGTCCCTCCTAAAGACCTCCATCTCTTCAGACTACACCTTAACTGTCCCTCCTGAAGACCTCCATCTCTTCAGGCTACACCTTAACTGTCCCTCCTGAAGACCTCCATCTCTTCAATCTACACCTTAACTGTCCCTCCTGAAGACCTCCATCTCTTCAATCTACACCTTAACTGTCCCTCCTGAAGACCTCCATCTCTTCAGGCTACTACACCTTAACTGTCCCTCCTAAAGACCTCCATCTCTTCAGACTACGCCTTAACTGTCCCTCCTGAAGACCTCCATCTCTTCAGGCTACGCCTTAACTGTCCCTCCTAAAGACCTCCATCTCTTCAGGCTACGCCTTAACTGTCCCTCCTGAAGACCTCCATCTCTTCTGGCTACACCTTAACTGTCCCTCCTGAAGACCTCCATCTCTTCAGGCTACGCCTTAACTGTCCCTCCTGAAGACCTCCATCTCTTCAGGCTACACCTTAACTGTCCCTCCTGAAGACCTCCATCTCTTCAGGCTACACCTTAACTGTCCCTCCTAAAGACCTCCATCTCTTCAGGCTACACCTTAACTGTCCCTCCTGAAGACCTCCATCTCTTCAGGCTACACCTTAACTGTCCCTCCTGAAGACCTCCATCTCTTCAGGCTACACCTTAACTGTCCCTCCTGAAGACCTCCATCTCTTCAGGCTACACCTTAACTGTCCCTCCTAAAGACCTCCATCTCTTCAGGCTACTACACCTTAACTGTCCCTCCTGAAGACCTCCATCTCTTCAGGCTACTACACCTTAACTGTCCCTCCTGAAGACCTCCATCTCTTCAGGCTACACCTTAACTGTCCCTCCTAAAGACCTCCATCTCTTCAGGCTACACCTTAACTGTCCCTCCTAAAGACCTCCATCTCTTCAGGCTACACCTTAACTGTCCCTCCTAAAGACCTCCATCTCTTCAGGCTACACCTTAACTGTCCCTCCTGAAGACCTCCATCTCTTCAGGCTACACCTTAACTGTCCCTCCTGAAGACCTCCATCTCTTCAGGCTACACCTTAACTGTCCCTCCTGAAGACCTCCATCTCTTCAGACTACACCTTAACTGTCTCTCCTGAAGACCTCCATCTCTTCAGGCTACACCTTAACTGTCCCTCCTGAAGACCTCCATCTCTTCAGGCTACACCTTAACTGTCCCTCCTAAAGACCTCCATCTCTTCAGGCTACTATACCTTAACTGTCCCTCCTGAAGACCTCCATCTCTTCAGGCTACACCTTAACTGTCCCTCCTGAAGACCTCCATCTCTTCAGGTTACACCTTAACTGCTCCTCCTGAGACATCTACTACCCCCCAGCACTGCGTCTCCTAAGATTTCTACTTCCCCCCCTTGTACTGTTTCTCCAGTGTCCCAAAAAAGTCAAAAAAATGTTTTAAAAATGTCTTCTATCACGACGACTGCCAGTGGCCCCTGGCCTGAGCTAGATTACTCTTCCTGCTACGACTGGTGGATTGATGATTCACTTGCTTCAGTCAAATGTATCGATTGTAAATCGCTTTGGAATATTATTTAATTTTTTTATTTTTATTTTTTCTTCCAGATTTTATCCCCTTTTTCACCCAATTTGGTATCCAATTGAACCCAACCTAGCATCCAATTATCCCCTGCCTATTGCGTAGGATCCGCCGCACGACCCCGTGGCCGGCAGCCCCAGAGGAGGCCGCCAGGCAGACTAGCTGACTGGCTCCTCGAGCCCAGCACCGTTATTCCGGCACCCAGGGGGCGCTGTTGCGCGACGGATCCTTGTCCGGAAATATTCCTATACCGCTCTCGGGAGCGGCCGCTCAATATGCCGCTCCCTGTGTGTGCCCCGGCCATATCCGGGTCTGGCGAGCTGGGATTCGATCCCAGTCCCCGGTGCGCTTTGGAATATCTAATGCTATCTAATACTATCTAATGCTATCTAATGCTATCTAATGCTATCTAATGCTATCTAATACTATCTAATGCTATCTAATGCTATCTGATGTTATTTAATGCTATCCTATCTGATGCTATCTGATGTTTCCTAATGCTATCTGATGTTTCCTAATGCTATCTGATGTTTCCTAATGCTATCTGATGTTTCCTAATGCTATCTAATGTTATTTAATGCTATTGCTACCTGATACTATCTAATGCTACCTGATACTATCTAATGCTATCTTATGCTAACATGGCAGTTTGTGCCACAGCTGTTGTCATGGAGACGTCTGGGTATTAAGCTGAGATGTTCCGCCTCCTCATGTAGTATTGATGAGCGGCAGACTGCTCTGTCGGTGGTACGCTGAACCTGCCATCTGTCAACAACAACAACAACAACAACAGCAACTTTAAAACACTTGTTCTTCAGTGGCCGTCGGTGTGACATGAACAATTGATTATCGTGGGTTGAATTATTATGTTTTTTGACGGTTGATAATTCCAGGAAGGTTTCTAATCAGAAGCCGTCAGCTGACCCCGTTTGACCTCCTGACAGGAGCTTAACGCCTCAGCGGCGTGAGGGCGACGCCTTAACGCCCCCCCCCCAGGGCCTGATTGGAGGTTGATGAGAAACCAGGTGGTGTCCTGAGACGTGATTGGCTGTGGGGTTGTGATTAAACTGGGTGGGCTCCCAGGGGAATGGTAGAGAGGGGGGGCGGGGCTCTTGGGGATAGTAATGGGTGGTGGGTGGGGGGGTTTTGGGGATGGTAATGGGGTGGGGGGGGGGGGCGTGTCACAGCTGTTTGGATTTGTCCCTCCCAGGCATATATATTCTATCTGGGGCAATTTTGGGCAATTTAGAACTGAAGCACCCAGAGTGGTGAACATTATGCTGCCTTGTTACAAGTTTAAACATCCTAAATTAACCACTCACATTCACTCCCTCATTCACTAGGAGGTTGATGGGAGAGGAGAGGAGAGGAGAGGAGAGGAGGGAGAGGAGAGAAGGAGAGAGGAGAGGAGGAGAGAGGAGAGAGGAGAGGAGGAGAGAGGAGAAAAGGAGAGAGGAGGAAGAGGAGAGGAGGAGAGGAGGAGAGAGGAGAGAAGGAGAGAGGAGAGGGAGGGGAGGAGAGAGGAGAGGAGAGGAGAAGAAGAGGAATAGGAGAGGAGGAGAGGAAGAGGAAGAGGAAGAGGAAGAGGAGAGGAGAGGAGAGGAGGGGAGGAGAGGAAGAGGAGAGGAGAGGAAGAGGGGGAGAGAGGAGGGGAGAGGAGAGGAGAGGAGGACGAGGAGAGGAGGAGAGAGAAAGAGGAGAGGAGAGGAGAGGAAGAGGAGAGGAGA
>NW_027663419.1:20000-27500 GCF_963989245.1 Nansenia antarctica
TGGAGGGAGGGAGTGGTTGGAGGGATGGAGGGAGGGAGTGGTTGGAGGGATGGGAGTGGAGGGAGGGATGGAGGGAGGGATGGGAGTGGAGGGAGGGAGGGAGGGATGGGAGTGGAGGGAGGGATGGGAGTGGAGGGAGGGATGGGAGTGGAGGGATGGATGGAGGGAGGGAGGGATGGAGGGAGGGAGGGATGGGAGTGGAGGGAGGGATGGGAGTGGAGGGATGGAGGGAGGGATGGAGGGAGGGAGGGATGTAGGGATGATAGATTATCTGTGTCTATAAATAGAAGTGTGCATTAGTGTGGGAGGGTCACTGTGTGGGAGGCAGCAGACGTACACTGGAGGATCTGTGTGTGTGTGTGTGTGTGTGTGTGTGTGTGTGTGTGTGTGTGTGTGTGTGTGTCTGTGTGTGTGTGTCGTGTGTGTGTGTATCTGTGTGTGTGTGTGTGTCTGTCTGTGTGTCTGTGTCTGTGTGTCTGTGTCTGTGTGTGTCTCTGTGTCTGTGTGTGTGTGTGTGTCTGTGTGTGTGTGTCTGTCTGTGTGTCTGTGTCTGTGTGTCTGTGTCTGTGTGTGTCTCTGTGTCTGTGTGTGTGTGTGTGTCTCTGTGTCTGTGTCTGTGTGTCTGTGTCTGCGTCTGTGTCTGTGTCTGTGTGTGTCTCTGTTTGTGTGTCTGTGTGTGTCTCTGTGTGTGTGTCTGTGTCTGTGTCTGTGTCTGTGTGTGTGTGTGTGTCTCTGTGTCTGTGTCTGTGTCTGTGTGTGTCTGTGTGTGTGTCTGTGTGTGTCTCTGTGTGTGTGTCTGTGTGTGTCTCTGTGTGTGTGTCTGTGTGTGTGTGTGTGTGTGTGTGTGTGTGTGTGTCTGATGCTGTCTGGGTCGTTAGAGAGGGTTCTGATCTCTTAAGGCTGAACCACTCACCAGAGCCAGGCTGAGGCCTGTCATCTACCTTGGTACAGCATGGCTTGGTACAGCATGGCCTGGTACAGCATGGCTTGGTACAGCATGGCTTGGTACAGCTTGGCCTGGGTCCTGACTGACACTATCCCCCATAGCTGCCTTTTGGTTTGTTGCTTTTAAATATAATCTATAAAATAAAATAAAATCTGAACAATTAAATAACAAGTAAATAGCTATGGTAAATAACTATGGTAATGATAATATAAATAATTAATTATGAATAAAACTAACAAACGGACACCTAAAATGACATGTATGTAAGACAAAACACACATTACAAAACAGCACAACCAGTAAAACAATTTGAAGTATTAAATAAGATTTAAGATTCTTTAAAAAAAAAAAAAAAAAGGCTTAAAAAGCAGCAGAGGTGTGGAGGCAGGTTATTCCAGAGAGATGAATCTGATCTATAAATAAACGCTCTCCGTAATAAACGCTCTCTCTAAAGAGGCAGAACAAGCTGTCCATCGCTGGATCCTCTGGTGTTACTTATGATCATGCACAGTACTACTATTCGGTTGTTAAGTCTGACGTCAAACGTGACGTCTAACTATTTCCGACCAAACCAGAAATTCTCCGCACCAGAATACCAGTGTACTACAGCGGTAGAATGACAGTTTAATAGTTTTTTTAGACTCGGATCTATTCATACAACAAGCGACACAGCACTTTCCCGTTTTCCCCATATTCAGTCAGGGTATTTGAGCCTCGGAAAAGCGCTATATAAATATAATTTATTATTATTATTATTGCGGCATTTCGAAGACAGCGCCTCAGCCAACTTTGGACCCGGAAACACGTCACGACTTAACAACCGGATAGTTTACTACTCATCAAGATCTCCAGGGACCCAACCCACCCTGGGTACGAACACTTTACCCGGCTGCCCTCGAAAAGGCGGTTCAGGACCATGGCCGCAAGGACAAACAGACTGAAGAACAGCTTCGACCACAGGGCCGTCCAGGCCCTGAACACAGCAAAGACCTAGGTTCTGGGCCCTGGACAGTCCGGACGGATTGATGGCAGCTGCTGGACTGAAAAAATCAGGTGTAGTGCTGAGGCACAAATATGTACATTTCAAGCCTGCAAACTGCGACACTTTAAATAAATGTCCTTCACAGACACCACCATGACCTTCACAGACACCATCATGACCTTCACAGACACCATCATGACCTTCACAGACACCATCATGACCTTCACAGACACCATCATGACCTTCACAGACACCACCATGACCTTCACAGACTCACAGGGTGCCCTAGGTCAGTGGGTCACCATCTGTCTTCACCACCGCTGAACGGTCGGAAACAAAGAGGCATCGCTGCCACCTAGTGGCCAACACAGGAACACCAGATCAGCAGACACAACCACATTCCTTAAAACGTGTTTATTTTTTTTTACTCTTTTTATTATCCGTGAAAAGTTTAACAGTTGTTCATGCTTGTTTGTTTGATACGTTTATATATATATATATTAAAAAATCAAGCAACATCGAAAACTATAGAAACTATATATATACTACATATATCTGACTGCATATCTAAGTGTACAATATTATTATACAGGAAACAATTCCTTCAATAGACGGTAATGGAGAATATATGAAGTGCATCTGGTTGTCACTGCATAGTGAGGTATGCTTAGTTGAGAGTGATAAAATACACACACAATACCTCCCCCAGCCTCCCCTGGTGTTCTACCTCCCCCAGTGTTCTACCTCCCCCAGCCTCCCCTGGTGTTCTACCTCCCCCAGCCTCCCCTGGTGTTCTACCTCCCCCAGCCTCCCCTGGTGTTCTACCTCCCCCAGCCTCCCCCTGGTGTTCTACCTCCCCCAGCCTCCCCTGGTGTTCTACCTCCCCCAGCCTCCCCTGGTGTTCTACCTCCCCCAGCCTCCCCCTGGTGTTCTACCTCCCCCAGCCTCCCCTGGTTTTCTACCTCCCCCCAGCCTCCCCTGGTGTTCTACCTCCCCCAGCCTCCCCTGGTGTTCTACCTCCCCCAGCCTCCCCTGGTGTTCTACCTCCCCCAGCCTCCCCTGGTGTTCTACCTCCCCCAGCCTCCCGGGTGTTGATAGGGCCAGAACAGGGAGCTGTTAGCAGGCTTGTTAAAGGGCTGTAACCCACGGTAACCAGACACCTAGCGCTAAGATAAGCGAATGCACACACGCATTACTGACACGTTTGAACTGTCTGTCTGCTGCCACACTGGGCCAAGAACTAACACACAGCTACCCTCCACCCCCCTGGGACACACACATGGGGGGGAGGCTGGTGGAGGTAGAAATTGGAGGCTGGGCTCATTGTTATGCATTGATACCGTTCCTCATTCTGTTCCATGCATTACAATGCGCCCGTCCTCCGATTTCTACCTCCCCCAGCCTCCCCTGCTACTCACACAGCCTCCGGCTAATTATTAATTAATGAACAGGGTCGTACTCCTCAGTGTTGATGCTGTAGATTATCAGCCTCTTTGAGTCCCTGAGAAGCGCTTGTTGCAAAGCCTCACAAGCGGTGTTTGTGTCATTTGCAAAAAAAAACATTATTCCAACACATTTTCTTCTTTCTCTGTTCATATTTTTTTTATTGAAAACCCCTCGTAAGATGTTTACAGCACACAAAACGCTGAACACAAAAAACCTGTCACAACAGCCATGGATGGAAAATAATTGAGATTGAATGTGTAGAGTCAAAGTTTCTTTTTTTGTATTAAAACAAATGACAAACATTTTTCATTTTTAAAAAAACAAACAAATGAAGACACCAAACCATTAGAACTGAAACTATATACATGTCGCCTTACAAATAATAGATTGTTGCTCCTGCTGTGTAAAATATCAGTACAAGTATAAACTAACCTGCATCAATAGCGAGACAAAGGTAAAAAGGTTCTTCAGGATGCGATTCGACCCTACACCCAAGCAGTCTGACCTTAACATGCAGACCTGACAGCAGTGCGTTCAGCCACTCCTACCAGAGCATAAGCATTAGTAGTTGAGTTACAGTATCCCCAGGTTGTAAACGGAAATTAGTTTATAGAAGTTAAAACTGACTGAAAATATATACTTGTTATACATTTGTTATGGAAGGATATGGGTCAGGGCAAACCGCCGGGTTTGATTGAGAACAGAGACTACCCGCTCCGGTCCTAGAAAGTCCACAACCCCGTTTGAAATCCGAGTTCGGGTTCAGTTCTAGGGTCAGCCGCAGAGCCGCCCTCCCCTCTGCTACTGAAACTACCAGACGTCTACATCCTCCCCTCCCTCCCGCTGTTGAACCCCCCTCCCTCTCCTCACCCCTGTAAAACCCCTACCACTCCTACACTGTGAACCCCCCCTCCTCCCTCTCCTCACCCCTGTAAAACCCCTACCACTCCTACACTGTGAACCCCCCCTCCTCCCTCTCCTCACCCCTGTAAAACCCCTACCACTCCTACACTGTGAACCCCCCCTCCTCCCTCTCCTCACCCCTGTAAAACCCCTACCACTCCTACACTGTGAACCCCCCCTCCTCCCTCTCCTCACCCCTGTAAAACCCCTACCACTCCTAACACTGCGCTCAATGAACTAACGCGCCCTCCGCTACGCTAGCCTACGCTAGGGAGACTGACAGGACTGTGGTGGTGGTGAATGGAGTGTGATGCCTGGTACAAAAAGCAGGGGAGGAAGGGGACAGCCTCGGGCGGACATCGTTGACTAGAGGTACCTGGGGCCTCTTTCTAGCCAGGTATCCATGGCTACCTGAGCAGTGGGACGGCACTGTGCTGTGCCGTCCCGTAGGGGGCGCCCTTTCCTCGCCTCGGACATGACTCTGGGCCTTCAGTCCTGGCTTGGTGTGGGGACGTCACAGGGAAGTTTGTGGAACACAGAGGGCAAAGAGTGGACTACTTTTGTTTTTGCGGTTTTGCCAGTTTGCCAGCTTAAAATGACCTTTTAGATGAGACAGATGCAGCACCAACCACCCGCGGCCCCGCCCACCTGATGCCCCGCCCACCCGAAGCCCCGCCCACCCGAAGCCCCGCCCACAACCTGCCTCCAGCCATCCTTGTCCCTCTGCGCATTGATGAGATGTCGGGGTGGAAATTTAACATGGAATGATTACAAATGAATGTCAATAAAATCTCCTTGTATAGTATCTCATATATATATATAAATATATACGTATATAAATAAAATGAAACACAGCCTCTACAGTGATAACTAGTGTACAAAGAGAAACAATCTGAAAGATCACACTTTTTTTGTGGTTATTGTTCTACAGTTTCGATCTGGATCCGGAGGTTGGCGAGGGAGACGGACCTAGTCGTCGTCCTCATCATCGTCATCCTCCCCTTCGTCCTCTGGGACCCTCTTCCTCTTCTCCCCCTGGGCGACGCCCTCTTCCTCTTCTCCCCCTGGGCGACGCCCTGTTCCTGCAGACACACAAGCCAAGCCACAGGTCAGGTGTTGAATTGTGACCAAATACACACAAATAGGACGACATTTCCTATCAAGTCGACATTTTAACAAAATCTGACCCACAGGTAACATGGAGGTGGACTGACTGACTAAAAACGAATCTTTTTAATATTGCCTATTACATGACTGTATTATTTACTAAATGTATCTTTTAATGTTAGTTAATGAATCTATATATTTGCATATATTGTATATATTTAGTTTAAATCTTATAGTAATTCTTATATTATTTAGTTATTTTTGTTTAAGCACTTTGAGCTGCAACGTTTGCAGGAAAAGTGCTATACAGATAAAGGTTATTATTATTGTTATTATTATTATGTCCGACCCACCAAATGGTCTTAGAAACATCTGGATTCTGTTCAGTCTTTTTGCAGCAGCTCCTCTGTAGACTGAATCAGCCATTAGGCTAAGACACACGGAAATGACTAGCCTGGCTGTTTTTGTTGGTTGAGGGACAACCGGTTTGGTGGCATCATAACGTGTCTACCAACATCTACATGTATCTTTCTTTAATCTTCCCAGACAGTAATTGTAGTGTATTTATGAGTGATTAGGGGAGTATCTCATCATATCAGAGTTAATTTATGGTTCATATTTAAAGACATTCCGGCACCGGGGGAGGCTCATTGTCAGCCAGGGAACAGAAGGAGGAGGAATGTTACATGTGTTTCACACCGTTCCTCATTCCATTCCATGCATTTGATGCATTTATGAGGATAATGATTGATGATGATGATGATTTCTACCTCCGCCAGCCTCTCCTGGTGGGTGAGGTGCTGTCTCCACTGCTCTGTCTGTTTGTCAAAGGCGTAGTTCACCTATCCACTGGCTGTTTCACCCGCATCCACACAGCAACACAAAATGGCTTCAAACATCTCCATGGCTTACAGAGAGTCCACTCCAAGGGTGAATAAAATCGCCTAAACTATCAACATTCTAGACTGCCATTCATTCACCAAAAACACAGTTTTTTTCCAGAAATTACGATGCTCCATTTTGTAGCCAATCAGAGTGTTGTTGCACCACATAAAACACTTGGCACTCTAGCTGATGAGAGTTCCAGAATTCTTTGGCAGTTGGTGAGATAAACAAACTGAGTTGAACCGCCCGTAGGTAGAGAGTCACAGGTTACCTGGCGACCGTGTAGGGGATAGGGTTAGGGTTGGACTAGGGCCTTGTTAAAGTGTAGATGGCAGGCATGGACCGGTCCCAGACAAGAGGTTAAAGTTCTTGACTACGTTCGATGGGAGTCACACACAGATCAGTGTCCAATCAATACAAGTGTCACAGGGTCGTGGCACGGATCAATACAAGCCAACCCCTAAACCCCTAAAGAGCCAATGCTTCCCCACTAGATCATTACCGCACAAGTGATTGGATCCATGCTACATGTTCGTATGTCATCATATTGATCGGTGTACCTGGTCTACACAAATCATTAAAGCCATAATCAAGGACTGGCCCTCTGTGACATCAACATGGGAGATTTAAACACATGTTGAAGCTATAGAATGTTGAAGCTATAGAATGTTGAAGCTATAGAATGTAGAAGCTATCCGGTTGTTAAGTCGTGACGTGTTTCCGGGTCCAACGTTGGCTGAGGCGCTCTCTTCGAAATGCCGCAATAATAATAATAATAAATTATATTTATATAGCGCTTTTCCGAGGCTCAAATACCCTGACAATATGGTGAAACGGGAAAGTGCTGCTGTGTCCCTTGTTGTATGAATAGATCCAAGTCTAAAAAACGATTAAACTGTCATTCTACCGCTGTAGTACACTGGTATTCTGGTGCGGAGAATTTCTGGTTTGGACCCGGAAATTGCAAAACGTCACGTTTGACGTCAGACTTAACAACCGAATAGGATGTAGAAACTATTGAATGTATCCTGTGGTTTGTAAACATTTTCTAAAATAGCCTTATATTTTGGATTATGACGGGTTGTGATGGTATAAGACAGTTGTAATAAACTCACAGGGCATTTAAGTAATATAATAATCAATGGGCATATGTATCATAAATCTATATATACAAAACGGTTTCACGAATTACGGATTATGGCTTTAATAATTGTGTGTCAGAAAATCCTAT
>NW_027663419.1:32500-37500 GCF_963989245.1 Nansenia antarctica
GCGGACCCTCAGCTGTCTAACCTAACCTACACATTCATCTGTGATCATTTAGGTCGGGAGGACTCGTTACATTACATAATCACTAAAAGAGAATTGTGTAAAGACAAACTTGTAGTAGCGTAGTTAGTATATAGGCTACTTCATAGATTTGGACACAAAAACAAACAAACAAAAATACATGTAGCCTATACATAGGCCTACATACAGGCGAATTTCCATGTGTCTTAATTCCGTTTAAACCGCCGTTAACAGCTCATATGCAACACAATGACTTCCATTCCCGGGTCAGACGGGGGGGGCTCAGCAGCGCGGCTGTCAGACCGGGGGGGGCTCAGCAGCGCGGCTGTAACCGACGCAGCGTCACATACACACGGACGCGACCCACCGACGCTACCGACGCCTGCTTTACGCGTCGCCCTGCGCGAACAGTCGCTTCGGCTGCGGACTAAAATAAGTGACATTATTCCGTTTAAATCTCTGGTCTATCGCCCCGCGGTGGCGTAGCGGTCTAAGCACTAGCCACTAGTGCAAGCTGCCCACTGGGGACTGGGATCGAATCCCGGTCTCGCCAGACCCGGATATGGCCGAGGCACACAGGGAGCGGCATATTGAGCGGCCGCTCCAGAGGGCGGTATAGGACTATTTCCGGACAAGGATCCGTCGCGCAACAGCGCCCCCGGGGTGCCGGAATAACGGTGCTGGGCTCGAGGAGCCAGTCAGCTAGTCTGCCTGGCGATCTCCTCTGGGGCTGCCGGCCCACGGGGTCGTGCGGCGGATCCTACGCAATAGGCAGGGGATAATTGGATGCTAGGTTGGGTTCAATTGGATACCAAATTGGGTTGAAAAAGGGATAAAATCTGGGGAAAAAAAAAATATCTGGTCTAATGGGTTTAAATCTCTGGTCTAACGCGTTTAAATCTCTGGTCTAACGGGTTTAAATCTCTGGTCTAACGTTTAAATCTCTGGTGTAACGTTTAAATCTCTGGTCTAACGGGTTTAAATCTCTGGTCTAAAGGGTTTAAATCTCTGGTCTAACGGGTTTAAATCTCTGGTGTAACAGGCTGTTGTATGAGGGGTCGCCTGGTTTAAATCTCTGGTGTAACGGGTTGATGTATGAGGGGGGTCGCCTGGTTTAAAGGGTTGATGTATGAGGGGGGTCGCCTGGTTTAAAGGGTTGATGTGTGAGGGGGTCGCCTGGTTTAAAGGGTTGACGTGTGAGGGGGGTCGCCTGGTTTAAAGGGTTGACGTGTGAGGGGGGTCGCCTGGTTTAAGGATGGTCCATGGTTGGAGCTCACCCGTTAGTAAAATGTCCGCTCAGAGAAAGCCACCAGATTGTTGCCGTTTGGTAAAACCTGAGATATATATTATATAAGCGCTGTGCACGACCGTCTCACGCACGGGGGGACTGCATTGGATTATAATGTCCTGTACGTTGGAAGTTTTTGGGGGGTTTTATCGGTAGACTTCGTATTAATATAGCCTTAATGTTCACTAAACTTTCATCACAACAAACCCGTTTATCACCACGTCTCCGCTCCGAGTCACTCCGGCGGACGGCAGAAGTTGTTCCACATTTCACCGTCAGGTCATTCTGTCAGCTTGTTTATTTAAGAATGATTTAATAATAATAATAATAATAATAATAATATACGTGTTGGTGTAATTCGTCCCTATGGATGATTAGCAGGTTTCACATCGACGCACGGAGCTTATTTATTTATTTCATCGGTCCAAGAAACGGAGTGACGGTGGTGCCTAGATGATGCTGTAGGTTATATTATTATACATATATAAATATGTAATATAGCCTGTATGAACCTCACAACATGTCTATAACATGTGAACAGTGATCACAGTGTAACGTACAGAGTCTCAGTATAATAAGAGAAGAAAGTAGAGGACAGCTCGCATCTGACCGCAGATCAGCCACAGTGTTATTAATAACGTTATTAACCTCCGAGCTTATTATTACAATTAATAAATAATACTATCATATAATAATATCGCTGCTTACCTCCGCCGGGGTCCTGTTCCTCAGCTCTAAACTGATCCTCTTCTTCATCTCCATGATCACAGAACAACAGAAATGTTAAAAACGCAGAATTAAAGTAAGAAAATAAATTCAAAAAACAAAATGTTTAGAGTTAAACTCTCAGAGGTCGGGCCCAGCGCTCCTCAGTCCTCCGTCTGATCCTCCATGACACTCCGCTCCCTGGCCCCGCCCCCTCGCCCGCTCCTGATAGGCCCGCTCCCCCCAGCCTCGCCGTGATAGGAGGACGGACGCGTCGGTCAAAGCAGATCTTTGCCGATCTACATAAGCCGCCTCGAGGACGGCGGGGATTGGCTGTCACTGTGCGCGCAGTAGGCTCGGATGGGTCAGTCCTGACGTCAGTCTCCCGCTTTTAAACGGTTGCTCCTCCCCCTCTTTGTTCTCATTGGCGCCTTTATCACAGAGCTGCCCCCCCCTACACACACATACACACACACACACACACACACACACACACACACACACACACAGAGGCACACACACAGAGGCACACACACACACACACACACACACACACACACACACACACAGAGGCACACACACACAGAGGCACACACACACACACACACACACACACACACACAGAGGCAGGCACACACACACACACACACACACACACACACACACACACACACACACACACACCCCATCCTTTAATTCCTCCACATTCTATAGATCGGTCCAGAACTCGAGGGTTTGAGGTCAAGAATGTGTGTAAGGCGGTTGTGTGTGTGTGTGTGTGTGTGTGTGTGTGTGTGTGCCTCTGTGTGTGTGTGTGTGTGCCTCTGTGTGTGTGTGTGTGTGTGTGTGTGTGTGTGTCAGCTGGTCGAAGTTGCTTTAAAATTTTTTTTTAAATCCACCCTGATGGCATAATATCAAATGACCTCACTTTGAGTCACCCCCTCTCTCTCTCCCTCCCCCCCTTCCTCCCTCCCCCCTCCCTCCCTCCCCTCCCCCTTCCTCCCTCCCCCCTTCCCTCTCTCTCTCCCTCCCCCCCCCTCCTTCCCCCTCTCTCTCTCCCTCTCCCCCTTCCTCCCCCCCCCCTCCCTCCCCCTTCCCCCTCTCTCTCTCCCTCCCCCCTCTCTCTCCCTCTCCCCCCCCCTCCCTCCCCCTCCCTCCCCCTCTCTCTCTCTCCCTCCCCCCCTTGTTTTTCAAATATGGAGCCTAAAGCTGCCGGTCGGCGGTTGACTAGCGTTGGGCTCCTCTCTCCATTTGAAACGTACAAAATGGCTGACCACCATGATGAGGCACCCAGGCCCGGGGCTTAGAGACACACGCCACCACGCCATCTGTGAGCTCAGCTGCTCTGCCACAGAGAGGGACAGGCCTCCCTCCACTCAGACTTGCATCATATGAAAGCAAGGGGGCGGTTGGTTGTTTTTTTAAAAAGCTTAAAGTCTAGCAGTGTCTCATTATTAACACAGCAGTGGGTAGGAGGACGTAGCGGTTCATCCATGCCGTGGTTTGGCCATAAATCTTAAAGTATGTGTTGCCGTTAGCGACAGTTACATGACTAGTATGTGTTGCCGTTAGCGACAGTTACATGACTAGTGTCTGAGACCAGCTCAATGTTCTTCTTGTTACTAACCGGAGCCCTGCATCATTTGATTTGATTTAATTTAATGTTTCACAATTTTCTGCTGGATTGAAAAAATCAGGTGTAGTGCTGAGGCACAAACATGTACATTTCAAGCCTGCAAACTGCGACACTTTAAATAAATGTGAAATAATACTATTGTGCAATATGACAACCCTAGTCGTCTATCTGTACAGTATAGTACAGTGGACAGTGTACATAGCCTTTATTTATGTAAACCAGCTCCTTCCCTTCTTGTGATTTTTTAAAAAGTTTTTTTTCTTTTTCTTTTCCTAACACCAGGGGAGCCACCCCTCCTAAATTTCGTTGTTTGGTACCTGTACTGTAGCAATGACAATAAAGTCCATTCATTCATTCATTAAAAGAAGAAAATCTGCATATTCATGATGGATTCCCTCAGATGAATCAGACAGAGATTTTTCGGCATTTCATAACCACTTTATTTTCATACATTTTTAAATTTAAAATGTTATTTTAGACAAACCTAGTTTCTCAAATAAAGTCCATCAAGTAGTGTGACCCTCTATTGACAGTCTGTGTGTGTTAGATGTGCCTTGCTGGATGATACAGCCTAGTATCTTTGACTTTGAAACCAATTTAAACATCATTTGTGTCTCTAGTCTAGAATGTAAATAGCAGTTCCTCAAGGTGACCACTAGGGGCAGCGCACTCTGACCTCTGGGAGGATCCTCCCTTACAAACACTCTAAGCTGATTTGTTCATTAAGTTGTCAGAATGGAGGTGGGTGATCTCTTCTTCTCCTCCTCCTCCTCCTCCTCCGCTGCTGACAGTGACATCAACCTGTCTGTCTGTCTGTCTGTCTGTCTGTCTGTCTGTCTGTCTGCTGGTGGTTAACAGAGGAGACACTTCCTGCCTGTCTGTCTGCTGGTTATATGTTAAGTGTTATATGTTAAGTGTTATATGTTAAGTGTTATATGGGACCTTTCTTGTCAGAAGATGATCATAAGCGGACTATAGACACAGTGAGTGGGTACAAAACCCCAACAGCAGATGAAGACACCCACCTGGAGAGGGGAAACAGCTACGCGAGACTGCTCTTTGTGGACTTCAGCTCTGCCTTCAACACCATCCTTCCAGACAGGCTAGTGACCAAACTACTAGACCTGGGACTATCACACTCTATATGTGCATGGATCAAGGACTTCCTGACCGACCGCCCCCAGAGGGTGCGGGTGGGCCCCCACACCTCCACAGCCCTCAGACTCAGCACTGGGTCCCCCCAGGGCTGCGTGCTAAGCCCCATCCTCTACAACCTCTACACCTACGACTTCACCCCCGTCCACCCCAGCAACTCCATCGTAAAGTTTGCAGACGACACCACCGTGGTGGGCT